>NW_006408524.1:19311235-19312532 GCF_000296735.1 Chrysochloris asiatica
CTATCCATAGCATAGTTTCCAGAGTCACAGCAAACACAAGCCATCACAATATAACAAAGTGACATAGGAGTGGTGGTATTTGAATAATAGTGATATTAGTTGGTTTTCCTTGTAGGCATATGGATATTATCCTATCACAGACAGTGTTGTACTTCACACGTCTGTCAATCCACTTCCAGACCTCCTCTCTGTGTACAGGAGTGGTTAAGGAGTTTGGCCGTAGAGTTCAGTGTGGTATAAGGTCAAGGCCACTAGTCCATGTTGGTTAAGGACCAATTCACTTTGCAGCAAGCTGCTTTAGACTATGATATCAATGCAAAGCACCATCGAAAGCTAGGCACTATCTCTCCTTGAAAACTAAGCCAGAGAACATACAAGGGGACTTTAAAATGTTCATGGAAAAATTCCATTATCTTTTCATTCCACTTCTCCATGAACTTTTAAAAGTCCCCTTGTCCCTGAAGGATAAAATGGTGTTGCTTTCAAAGGAGATACAAGTCCCTTTCATTTCTGCAAAGACAGCATTTTGAGTTTTGCTCTCCAAAGCTCCCTAAGTAGTCACAGTTTTCCAGGAGACATCTGTTTCATGCTTCCAGTCTCATTATTCTTTCCTGAGTCTGTTTCCTTTTGTTAAAGACGTCTTTCTCTCTTAAGCAGACCTGGGTGATCCAGATCTGACCACTCACAGCCAATGCTTCCCACCTGCATTCACCAACACAGGGAGCCCTGACAACTGGGCCAAATTGGGAGCAAAGAAAATTTGGGCTGGCAAAGAAACTCTAGATGACTCCACATGGAAGGATTGTTTTGGCACTTAGAACCTGTCAAATAAGCTCATTAACCTAGTGGAATGAAGGTAGTTAGCAAGAGATTTAGTGCAGAGAGCAAATCCTTGTCCAGTTCTCAATTGCCAAGGGCTAATGAGAGGAGATATCTCCAGAGTGCATTTGTCTGCAAGTTCCTCTCAACACCCTTATTAGAACCAATGTGAGTCTTTCTAAACATCTGCCGAGGGCTCTATACTTATCAGCTTAACTAGCTTCTCGATTACTGCCAAATCTTTAGAAACCAAAAGCCTCTTCAAAAATAAAGTACTTCAGCTAATATGATAATAGAAGCTAAAATCATGGAATATCTGTAATTGCATGTACACAGAGATTTGCTGAAGAATTCTGTAATGTATATAGACTTTATATCATTATAGATTGTGCACTGTTTGACCGACTTTTTATTATTATTATTCATTGGAAGACTACTCTCTTAGAATGCAGATATTGGAAGTTGTTGCTATTGTTGG
>NW_006408524.1:19317807-19358680 GCF_000296735.1 Chrysochloris asiatica
CCAGAATCACAACAACACACAAGTCACCACAGTATGACAAACTGACAGACGAGTGGTGGTGAGGCAACTGTGTGTGTTGATTCAAATCGCCAGACTTTCAGCTAGGAGTTGTTTGGCACTCAACAACTTCAGATTTTGGAAGTCGACATTTTCAGGTGGGCAGAGTGCAACACTTTTAGGAATCTCCATGTTTACACAGAGATGTACAAAATTTATGCTAAGAATATTCTCACCTTAAGAAATAGTTTGATTTCTCTCAGAAAATGTAAAATTCAATAGAGAATGGAGGAGAACGAACATTATAAAGGGATTTCATTATGCCAGCAACTGTGCTAAGTGTTCTATATATTTTAATAATTGCTGGGAGGGCAAATTTTATGCATCTCCCTCTCATAGATTAAGGAAAGAAAGGAAGTTCTTAGAGTTCCTGTCAAGTTTTTCAGGGTCACACAGCTAGTACAGGGCAAAATCAAGCATCAAATCCAGGGCTTTCTGACTCCAGAGACCATGTTTAGTGGTTGGAAAACAGGCTGTGAACCTCAAGGTCGGCAGTTTGAAATTACCAGCATTTCCGCGGGAGAAAGATGCGGTTCTGCTCCCGTAAAGATTTGCAGCCTCGGAAACCCTGTGCTGGGTCACTGTGAGTCGGAACTGACTCCATGGCACTTAACAACAACAACAACTTCTGTTATTGTTGTTCGGTGCCACCGAGTTAGTTCAGAGTCCTAGTGACCCTATGCCCAACCAAACAAACCACCCACTGGTCCTGCGCCATTCTCACAATTGCTGCTACATTTGAGCCCATTGTATTTGCCACTATGTCAATCCATCTCATTGGAGATCTTCCTCTTTTTCGCTGACCCCCCATTTTACCAAGCATGGTGTCCTTCTCCAGGCGCTGGTCCTCCTGACAACATGTAGAAAGTATGAGAGGCAAAGTAAGTCTTGCCATCCTCGTCTCTATGTACTAGGATAGACCGTAGAAGATTGAATACATTTGAGTTACAGTGTTGGAGACCAATATTATAAGTACCATGTACCATCAAAAGAAGAAACTAATTTGTGTTGGAAGAAATGCAGCCACAGTGCTCCTTAGAAGCCAGGCTGGGACACTTTGTCTTTCATACTTCAGGAAAGAGAAAAGATTGAAGTGCAAACAACACAAATCCCATGAAGAGTGGGTCAAGACCCTTCAACATGATTGACGATACAAGCCTCTTGACTGTTTTTGCCAGGACATACTCTTTTGAGCTGAGTCCATTTATCTTCTACACTGAAAAACGAAATAAAGGAGAAACATTGTTGTATAATAGCACCAAATCTCATCGCCTCCAGAAAGTGCTCTTTCTGGAATCCTGATGTTGCACTACAGGCTAATGCACTGACTGCAAAGTCAGGTTGAACTGCAAGGTCGGTAGTTCAAGCTCACCAGCTGCTCCTCAGAAACCCTACACAGGGTTGCTATGAGTCAGAATCGACTTGATGTCACCTAACAACAACAACAATAATGCTAAAATCCCAGCTAAGCATAGTACAAATTTAAAACATGCCCCAAAGGTCAGACAGACCTGGGGTTGAGCAGCAGTTTGTCACATAAGAATTTTGATCCTGGGTATAAATTTCACATTATGCAATCATAGATCAAATCAATCATCCATCCATCTATGCATTGTCTTCCACACTAGACTTTAAAGATTTGAAATTGGCTGACTGAGTTAATAAAATTACCTCTCAGTTTCTTTATCTGTAAACAGTTATAATAGCTACTCTCTTGTGTTATTCAGTTAAGTTTTGAAAACTTGAGAGACATGCATACATCAGTACCTAACAGGTATGGCTCTCAATAAACATTAGTACATGTCCACTCCTCTTCCCAACATACTACATGCACATACATACATATGTGGGAACTTCATGAAACACAGAATTATCTTTTAATAAGTACATGTTGTTGTTGTTATTGTTGTTAAGTGCCATTGAGTCGGTTCCGACCCATAGCGACCCTGTACAGGGTTTCCGAGGGTGTAAATCTTTACGGGAGTAGAAAGCCTCATCTTTCTCCCGCGGAGCGGCTGGTAGTTTCGAACCGCTGACCTTAAGGTTCACAGCCCGATTCGTAACCACTACGCTACCAGAGCTCCTTAATAAGTACATACACATATGTTATACCTGTACAATAAATATGTGGAGTTCTGGTGTGGCACTGCAGGTTAATGCGTTGGACTGCAAGGTCTGCGGTTCAAGCTCACCAGATGCTCCTTGGAAATTCTACATAGGATCACTATGAGTTGGAACTGACTCCACGGCAAGTATACATGTTGTTGTTTTTGTTAGACTGTTGTCAAGTTGGTTCAGACTTATAGTGACCCTGATTCAAAGCAACAGCTGGTGGGTTTGAACTGCTGATTTTGTGTGTGTAGGTATATATATATATATATATATATATTTGTTGTTAGGTGCCATCAAGTTGGTCCTGACTCATAGTGACCATATCCTGATACACAACAACATATATATATATGGAGCTCTGGTAGCATAGTGGTTACGAATCGGGCTGCGAACCTTAAGGTCAGCAGTTCAAAACTACCAGCTGCTCTGCGGGAGAAAGATGAAGCTTTCTACTCCAGTAAGGATTTACACCCTCGGAAACCCTGTACAGGTTCGCTATGGGTCGGAACCGACTCGAAGGCACTTAACAACAACAACAACAATATAAATATATATATATACACATGCCCACAACTTGTCTGTCAGTGTGTCTTACTGTGGTGGCTTGCATGTTGCTTTGATGCTAGAAGTGATATCACTGGTATTTTAAGTATCAGCAGGGTCATTTAGTGGATGGGTTTCAGCTGAGTTTACAGACTAAGACAGACTAGGAAGAAGGAAAGGCAGACTATTTCCAAATGTTTAGCTTAATGAATAGCAGTGGGTCACTGTTAGAGAGCACCAGGATACTGCATATTGAAACATGATGAAGAGCACCAGAGTTCTATCAGATGCAGGGCCTAAAGATAAGCCTTTCATGTTGAAAGACACTCAAAATACACCTGAGCAAGAGCTACCTCCTCAAAATGGAATTAACTGTGATGACATGAATGGAGTAAAGCTTTCAAGACCATCATTTGCTGATGGGGCACAACTCAAAGTGAGGAGAAATAGCTTCAAACACACATACATCAATAATTGAAACACATTGTTCTTGCTGTTAAGTGCCTTCTACTCAGTTCTGACCCATAGTGACCCTGTATAGGGCTTCCAAGGAGCGGCTGGTGAGCTTGAACCACTGACCTTGTGGTTTAAACAGATCTTGCAGTCTAGCACATTAACCCACAGTGCCACACCAAGATTCATTGAATGTACAAAGTATGAATCTAGGAAAATTGGAAGTTGTCAAAAATGAAATGTAACAGATAAAGACCAATACCCTAGGCATTGTTGTTGCTGTTGTTAAGTGTTGTCAAATTGTTGTGGCTCATAGCGTTCCTGTATAGGGCTTCTGAGGAGCAAGTAGTGATCTTGAACTGCTGACCTTATGGTTCAAACCGACTTTGCTGTCCATTGCGTTAACCAGCAGCTTCACACCAGAACTGGTATTGGCCATTATGAATCTGACAAGCACATGGTTTACTATGCTAGGAATGACAAATTGAAGAGGAATGGCATTACATTCATCATCGAAAAGAGCATTTCAAGATCTATCTTGAATTATAATGCTGTCTGTGATAGGGTAATATCCATACGCCTGCAGTTAATACCTAGTGTGGTGTTGTAGGATAAAAAGTGAACAGCAAGGTCGGTTTGAACTGCAAGGTCAGTGGTTCAAACTCACGAGCCTTTCCTCAGAAACCCTATACAAGGTCACTATGAGCAGACTGCCTCAAGGCACTTAACAACAACAAACAGTTAATACCACTATTATTCAAATTTTTGCATCAACCTCTAAAGCTAGTAGTGATTAAATTGAAGAATTCTACCAACTTCTTCATGGATTTCTTCATGGTGTGGCGCTGTAGTATTAGCACTGGACTGCAAACTACAAGGTTCTCAGTTCAAACCCATCAGCTGTTCCTTGGAAACCCCATACAGGGTTGCTATGAGTCAGAACCAACTCAATGGTTCTTAACAAAAACAACCAACTTCTTCAGGATGAAACTGATTAAACATGCAATTGAGATATATTGATAATTGCTGGCTATTGGATGCAAAGGTGGAAATAAAGAGGAAGGATCAATACTTGGAAAATATGGCCTTGGTAATAGCAATGATGCTGGTGATCACATGATAGTATTTTGAAAGACCAACGACTTCTTCATGGCAAATACTTTTTTTAAACAACATAAAAAGACACCTGTATACAATATCCAGATGGAATACACAGAAATCAAATTAACTACATCTGTGAGAAGAGATGGTGGAAAAGCTTCATATCATCAGCCAAAACAAGGTTAAGGGCAGACTGTGGAACAGACTATCAATTGCTTATCCACAAGTTCAGGGTGAAGCTGAAGAAAATTAAACAAGTCCACAGGAGTGAAAATATTTCCTTGAATATATCCTACCTGAATTTAGAGATCATCTCAAAAGCAGATTTGATGCATTAGACACGAATGACTGACGACCAAAAGAGTTGCGGGATGACATCATGAACTCCATACAGGAAGAAAGCAAAAGGTCATTAAGAAGACAAAAAATGTAGAGATGGTAAAGCAAATATAAGAAATGAGGTAAAAGCTCAGCATTTCTCAAGTTGGAAAAAGGGAAGAAAAATTCAAGACTTGATTTGAAATACGGAATGGTTTCATGGACTGAATGGTTGAATGATGCAGAAAGTACAAAAAGAAGATGAAAGGGAAAGAAATTGTTGATTTTCAACCATTTCAAGAGGTAGCATATGATCAAAAGCCAATAGTACTGAAAGAAAAAGTCCAAGGTACATCGAAGGCATTGGAAAGAACAAGACTCTGGAATATAAATGGAAATAATTCAACAAACTGATGCAGCACTGGAGACACTCACTCATTTATGCCAAGAAATTTGGAAGAGAGCTGCCTGGTCAACTGATTGAAAGAGATCCATTTGTGCCCATTCCAAAGAGAGGTGAACCAGTGGAATGGAAAAGTCATCAGACAATATCATTAATATCACAAGCAAGTAAAATTTTGCTCAAATAATTAAAAAACAGCTGCAACAACATATTGATGGGGAACTTCCAGAGGATTACAGGTAGGACATGGAGCAAGGGATATCATTGCTGACTTCAGATGAAAAGCTGTTTACCTGTGCTTTATTGGCTATGCAAACATTTCTGATTGTGTGGGTTATGACAAGCTATGGACATTGTAGAGAATGAGTATTCTAGAATATTTATTTTTGCTCATGAGGGACCTGTGTATAGACCTAGAGGAAGTTGCCCTAACAGAACAAGGGGTCAATGAATGTTTTAAAATCAGAAAGGTGTGAGCCATGTTTTGTTTTTTTTCCACATATTTATTCAGTCTGTATGTTGAACAAATAATCCAAGAAGCTGGATTATAGGAAGAAAAACATGGCATCAGGTTTAGAGGAAGACTCATTAAAAACCTGCGATATGTAGGTGATACAACCTTGCTTGCTGAAAGTGACGAGGGCTTAAAATACTGATGAAGATCAAAGACCACAGATTAAAGATCAAAGATCAACACTCATAGAAGCAGTAGTCAAGAAACCAAATGACACATTGTATTAGGTAAATCTGCTGCATGAGACCTTCTTTAAAGTGTTGAAGAGCAAAGATGTCAATTTGAGGACTAAGATGAGCCTGACCCAAGCCATGGTATTTTCAATAGCCTAATATCATTGTTGTTGTTGTTAGGTGCCATCGAGTTGTTACCAATTCATAGTGACCCTATACACAACAGAATGAAACACTGCCCGGTCCTAGGCCAACCTCACAATTATTGTCATGCTTGAGTCCATTGATGCTGCCACTTTGCCAATCCACCTTGCTGGGAGTCTTCCTCGTTTTCTATGACCCTCCACCTTATCAAACATGGTATTCTTCTCCAGTGACTGGTCCCTCTTGACAATATGTCCCAAGTATGAGAGATGATGTTTGGCCATCCTAGCCTCCAAGGAACACTCTGGCTGCACTTCTTCCAACACAGAACTATTTGCTCTTCTGGCAACCCATAGCATCTTCAGTATTCTCCTCCAACACCGTAACCCAAAAGCATTAATTTTTCTATGGTCTTCCTTATTCACTGTCCAGCTTTCGCATGCATATGAGGTTATTGAAAATACCATGGCTTGGGTCAGGCTCACCTTAGTCCTCAAACTGACGTCTTTGCTCTTCAACACTTTAAAAAGGTCTTGTGCAGATTTGCCTAATGCAATACATCACTGCTTTCTTGAACTGCTGCTTCCATGAGAGCTAATAGCTGATCCAAGAAGAATGAAGTACTTGACAACTTCAATCTTTTCTTCATTGATAAGAATGTTGTTTATTGGTCCAGTGGTGAGGATTTTTGTTTTCTTTACATTGAAGTGCAACGCAGACCAGCTGTGGTCTTTGATCTTCATCAGTAAGTATTTTAAGTCCTCTTCACTTTCAGCAAGCAAGGTTGTATCATCTGCATATCCCAGGTTGTTAATGAGTCTACCTCCAATCTTGATGCCATGTGCATGTGAAATTTGGACAACGAATGGCAGAATTGATGCATTTGAGTTACGGTGTTACAGAAGAATATTAAAAGTACCATGATAGTGAATAATTGTTATCAGGACTGATTGTGAGGGTTGGAAATGTAAAGGTAGACATTTTGTAACAAGGAGGGGTGTGATTAACTTTTCAGTCTAGGAGTGGAGGTCCCTGGGACCATCAATGGAGAAGAGCAGAGAGCGGGACCCTACCCAGAGAAGCAGTGATGCCTGAAATGGAGGCAGAGACAATGATGTGGAGAGATGGAGCAGCTGGGGACTTTAGACACACAGAGAGAGAGGGGCTGTGTGCTGATGGCAGAGGGGACAGGCTTGCAGGGTATATACCCTTTGGTTGGTTGATGCTGTATGGAGGGGATTCTAACCATGGCAACGAAACAATATACGATAGGATGAATGTAAAACTAATGTTCTCCCATGTAAACTATCACATAATTCACAATAAAACATTAAAAAAAAAATAATAATACCATGGACTACCAGAAAATAAACAAACCTATGTTGGAAGAAGTAGTCAGAATGCTTCTTGGAAGCCAGGTTGGCTAGACTTGTTTTCTCATACTTTGAATGTCTCTCATTCCTTAGACATATTACCAGGAGGGACCATTCCCTAGAGAAGGACATCATGCTTTGTAAAGTGGAGAGGTAGCGTGAAACAGAAATACTCCCAACAAAAATGGATTGGTACAGTGGCATCAGTAATGAGCTCAAGCGAAACAATGATTGTGAGTTTGGTCCAGGACAGGGCAGTGTTTCCTTCTGTTGTGCATAAGGTCACTACGGGTCAGAGCAAGAACAGACTCAATGGCACCTAACAGCAACAACATACAATACATATGTGGTGCTATAGGATAAGCACAGCACTGCAAATTACAGGGCTGGTGATTCAAACCCACCAGATGCTTCTTGGAAACGCTATACAGGGCTGCTATGAGTAGCAACCAGCTACACTTAACACTTAATAACAAATATACATGCTCATACATTGGGTTTAAAAAAATTAGTGGAAAATGGAGTTAAAGATAATGAAATTTTTCCATGAAAAATTCATATAAGGGGTTTTAAAAAGTTTGTGGAAAAAGTCCTTTATCTTTTCATTTTCAACTAGCCTTCTGAAGCTTCCTTTTAGGTGCATGCATAGTGTATGCATATGTGCAGGTAAAATACCTCTATATGTGTATGTATAATACACACATATATTCTGTTCATACTCTAATCATGAACGTACATGTCTTATTCCCCAACAGGCACAAAAATTCGTCAAGGATTAGGACTATACCTCTCCCACTGGCTTCCTTACAGCCTGGGGTTGTGCCGATAGTTCAGGAAGGTATTTTTAGTTTCTTGTCACGGATTCAGATAGTTGTCCATATTTCTGCATCTCTCTCGCTCTTGCTCTGAGGATTTTTTCAATTAATCAAAGTATCTTGGGAGAATCAGCCACAAGATGTGCTACTCATGGAAGATAGGCAAATGGGGGAAAGCGGGTTACTCTTCTCAAGGACCCCCTGACATTTCATTTCATGGGCTCAGTGAATTTGGCCAGTTCTGCTGCAGCATGAGTAAGGCTTTGACCCTCCCTCATGTCTCAGCCAACCCCTGGGGAGTCGCCCGTGAAGATAAACCTGAAAAACAGCAGCAAATGTGCCTCCTTCCCAGAGCTCTTTGGGGAACAGCTTGTTGGGCCAGGATAAAGGTCGTTCCTGGGGCATATCCAGATGGTAAAACACTCAACTTCGTTCCATCGCCCCCTGCGAATGCCCTGTACCAGCTCTTTTACCTGCTACAAAGGGAGGCATGTGTAGGGCAGGTGTGTCTTTTCTCCTTGGCTTTTTCTGTTCCAGGTCACTGTTATGAAGAGCTGGATTCATTTTGTTCTTTGGATGTCTCTCTTGGACATCGTATCGTTTAATTAGATGCTCTGAAATCACACCTGCACAATTAGAGGAACAGAGGGAGAGACAGGGTCAGCAACATATATGCTGATATTTGTGGACTAGGCATATACATGAGTCCTGGTGAGCCATTGCAGGTTGGTGTGCTGGACTGCAAGGTCAGTTTGAACCACAAACTGGTTGACAGTTCAAGCTCACCAGCTACTCCTTGGAAACCCTGTGCAGGGTTGCTATGAGTTGGAACCTACTCAATGGCACTTAACAACAACATGCATATACATAGATTCCTGATGTGGTGCTATCTGGTAAGCACTGGGCTGCAAACCACAAAGTTAATAGTTCAAACTCACCAGTTTCCCCTTGGAGACCCTATACAGGGTGACTATGTATTAGAACTGATTCGACAGCACTTAGCAATAACAACAACAACATGCCTATACATATTTACATAGTACACATTTGTCTATGTACCTGTAAAGTAGTCTATATCACTTTTCAAATCTATATAAGAAGTTTATCATAACGAATAGCACTGGACTGTGAACCACAAGGTTGACAGTTTAAACCCACCAGCTGCTGCTTGGGAACCCTATGAGTCAGAACTAACTCGATGGCACTTAACAACAACAGCAATGCCTTTTGTAAAGGACTTTACATGCCTGCTTTCATTTCAGGAGTCCTGGTAGTGAAGTGGGTTACGTTTTGTGCTGTGAACCGCAAGATCAGCAGTTGGAACCCACCGGCTACTCTGTGGAAGGAAGATGCTCCCTCCCCTAAAGATTTATAGTCTCAGAAACCCAAAGGACAGTCCTTTAGGGCCACTCTGAGCCAGAATTAACTTGTTGGCACTAGGTTTATAAAAGCAAACGTCTCTATAAGACGTTACACAATACACTCCTCAGTTTCCTACCTAAGGACCTCCACCTGGATATGTTTTTTATTGCATGTTTTGGCTATTTATGCGCTGAAATATTCTGCTGTGATTTTTTTTGTTTTTTTTCTGTTTGTTTTTTATGGAGTCTCTGGGTAGTACAAATGATAAATGTGCTCAGTTGCTAACCAAAATTTGGAGTTACCCATCTACCCAGAGGCACCTTGGAAGGAAGGCTGACAATTTACTTCAGAAAGAGCAGCCACTGAGCACGCTGAGGAGCACAGTTCTGCTTGGCACACATGGATGGCATTGCCAGGAGTTGCAGTCTACTTGACAGCAACTGGGTTTTTCTTTATTCCTCATAGAATTGAAAGCTCCTTCACTTATGCTTTATTTTATTTATATCCCTCAGAGTGTATTAAAGAGGGCATTGAATAAGTGACCAGGGAGGAAGGAAGAGAAGTAAAGAAAACAAAATGAAACTTTTGGGAATTTGAGAGTGTCACATGATATATAGGCGTTAGAGACATGTTAGCTGACATGCTAAGGGCATTAGAGGTATGTTAGCTGTTCACCAAAGTGCTTTGCTTTTCTCCTGGCCACACAGGGAGGTTACCTTTTAGGCAGTGGAGGTCTCGTGATTGTGTGCAACTCTGAGGCCTGGTCCACATAAATCTCCTTCTCAACCCTCCACTCTGTCTACCTCCAGGACATCTGGGAGATAATAGTCAAGGTGACTTTGGAAGCCTTTCACCAATGACTTCAGAACCTTCATCAACCTGGATTCCTGAAAGACTGGAGCACTGCCTGCCTCCCTCAGTCCCAGCTACCACTAGCGTTGTTAAGCTGTGTTGAGTTGATTCTGACTCATAGTGACCCTGTATAGGATTTCTGAGGAGCGGCTGGTGAGTTTGAACCGCCAATCTTGCAGTTCAAACTGACCTAGAGGTCAAGTTGGTAAGTGTGAAATAAACTTCCCTTGTGTTAAGCCATTACATTTTAATAATTTATTTATTATAACAATTGTCCATAATGTAACCAGTTCTAAGGTTGTTGTTAAGTGCCATCAAGTTGGTTCCAACTCATAGCAACACTGTATAGGATTTCTAAAGAGCAGCTGGCGAGTTTGAACTGTCAACCAGTTAGCAGTCCAGTGCTTTTCCTACAGTCTCAGACCAGGACAAATATGGGAATTCAGAATTATTAAATAAATATCAAAATATTTAAGGAAAAAGCTGTAATCTCATTATGACCTATAGATGTGCAAAATGACCTCATTGTCTATTACCTGGTATAAAAGGAGGAATGTGCAGGGCTGGCGTATCTTTTCTTCTTGGTTTTTTTTGGTCGGATTCAACATTCGAGGTGGTCTGGACATTTTTCCCTTTCCTTGGCTTCTTTTTGAGATCACAGTCTTTAATGAACTGGTCTGAAAGATCATCTGATTTAGGCAGGTTACAAGAAGAAAAAATCCAAGTGAATAAGAATTCAGTCACTAATTGGTTGGATTCCATCTAATAATAAGAGTACTTCTACTGAGGTCTCCAGGAGTCCTAGTGTGGCAATGTAAGATAAGCATTAATTAGACTGCTAACCACAAGGTCAGTGGTTCAAACCCACCAGCCACTCCTTGGAAACCCTATATAGGGTTGCTATGATTTGGAACTGACTCGACGGCACTTAACAACAACAAAAAACTGAGGTCTTGAATGCATCAAAAATCTCAAACTCATAGCCTTGGAGTCCATTACAACTCAAAGCAACTCTAGGACAAAGTAGAACTTCCCTGAAATGTTTTCAAGTCTGTGATCTTTAGAGAAGCAGACTGCCACATCTTCCTCACATGGAGCAACTGGTGATTTTGAACAGCTGGCCTTGGGTTAGCAGCCTAGCTCTTAATCTCTGCACCACCACTCCTCTGGCACAAATATATATCACAACATAGAAACTAGAAGTATGCTAAATTCCAAGTAAGGAGACTTCAGATGGATTGGGTAGTCAAGGCAAAGAGAAGCTTCAAAATATAGTTAGACAAGCCAAAATCTGAGTTAAATTTCTGCTGGGACAATAAAGTCTCTGTGCAAAATGTTCCTTCTATAGTCCCTTTGCTCAAGTCTCATTCTTTTTGGAGACTCCAGAACCGGTATGGAACATTAGGCTTTCTTTGGTCTTAGAAGAAGTTTCTGTATTATTCTTGATGAATTCCTCACTCACCTTAAGTTCAAACTGACCTTGTAGTCCAGAGCATTAACCTGCATCACCACACCAGGACTCCAGATAAATATCAGTTGACTACATTCTTTAATGAATGGACAAACTATGTTATATGTAAGGAGCTACTCTATTAGGATTCAAAGCATAAACAAGGCAATGATGTGATTTGTTTTCCCTGGAGACTCTAACTAGAGCCTGAAAACAGTCTGCCTACATCTATAAATGGACTCCGGAAGTGTCGCTATAGGATAAGAATTGGACTTTGAACCATAAAGTCAGAAACCCTACACAGAGTCACTAAGGGTTGGAACAGACTGGATGGTATTTGACAACAACAACAACAACAACAACATATCTATAAATAAGAAGCCATGATGGTACATGTGGGTTGAGCACTAGGCTACTAACTACTAAAGTTTGATGTTCAAACACACCAGTTGCTTCACAGAAGAAAGATGTAATAGTCTGCTTCTGTAAAGATTTACAGCTGCAGAAACCCAGAGAAGCAGTTCTACTCAGTCCTCTAGGAATGCTAGGACCTGAAATTGATTCAATGGAAGTATGTTTGATTTGGTATTCCTATAAACATGAATGGAGTCCTGATGTGGGACTGTAGGATAAACACTCAACCACAAGGTGGGTTTGAACTGCAAGGTTGGTGGTTCAAATTCACCAGTAGCTCCTCAGAAACCATATACTGGGTGGCTATGGGTCACAACCGACTCATGGGCACTTAACAACAAATAAATATTGAATGAGTATGAGGAAATGATGATGTTAATTGTATTCTTCAGCATTTCTCCCCCATCTCTCTCTCTTCCTTCCTCTCTCTCTTTCTTTTTTTCCTTTAGAAAATATTCAGACTTTGAAAATATTTTTCTTTAAAACCTTGAGGATTAAGTGATAAATCCATGCCAAATCTTTCACTTTTACTTTGTGTGTCTAAACATAACCTGCGCATTTATTTATCTATTCAATAAATGTTAATTAAGCTTTGTGCTAGCTTTCAGGAATGAAAGGGCAAGTAAGAAATGGTTCTTGGCCTCAATTTATGTATCATCTATTGGACTTTATGTCTAGATGGTCCTTCTCTCAACATACATAAGGAACCCACCATTAATAATATGTAGTAACCATAGCTCGTTGTACCTGAATTATCAAAAGATCACTCTACTTAACCAAAGAAATCAAATGACATTATTCTCAGCAGTCACTTTGAATAATAGTATTTCCTTTCACCTAAAATTATTTCTATTTCATTCAATCATTCCAATTCCATACACATTTATTCACCTAAAATCTTGTGTACAGCAGTGCACATAAAAAAGATGAGGTAGGAGGGGACTTTACTGAATGCCACCTATGTGACAAGTATCTTCACACAGGATCCAGTATGTGGGATGGACCAACAGATTAACATCATTTTTGATTTGTTGATACCTGTGCTTTACCAAAATGTGTCAAACATTTTTTAAAAACCATCTCTAAACATACGATCTCATTTATCTCTCACATTAAGCCCACAAGGAAGGTATACACTATTATCCTTAATTTGCAGGTGAGTACGCTGACACAAGGAGCTCTGGTAGCGTAGTGGTTACGAATCGGGCTGCGAACCGTAAGGTCAGCAGTTCAAAACTACCAGCGGTTCCGCGGGAGAAAGATGAGGCTTTCTGCTCCCGTAAAGATTAACAGCCTCGGAAACCCTGTGCAGGGTCGCTATGAGTCGGAACCGACTCCACGGCACACAACAACAACAACAACAACGCTGACACTCAGAAGGCCAGCTAAGAGGCGGACTTTTCACTGTTGGCAGTAGAAGAGATCCAACCCAGGCTCCAGGAACCATGCATCTTCACGGTTGGCTGAAAATACTATTTCAAGCATTTGCTGCTGTCTAGCACAGCTAATCCCCACTCTCCAACCCTATATTTTACACACCACAGACATTTGTAGAATGAACAAATGAATGATACTCAGATCCCAGTTGTGGGGGTCTCTGGAGGTGCCGGACTAATATGAGTCTATCATGGGTTGGTTATTGTTCGATCCCTAGATCCTACTCAGAAAGCAAGATTTTTGTTTCCATTTTGACTTTCACTTCAATTGTGCTTTTTCCCATTTTTTTAAAGAAATCCTGGAACATCAAATATCTTGATGGCAAATGGGGAGAGGGGAGAGGCGGGGGAGTCACAATCAGATGAGCCATAAACAAAGGCTATGAATATGCAAAAGGCCCATCCATCAAACGTCTGAGTGTCTCATTTTTAGAAATGGGTAGAGGCAGAAATGTTTCTGGTATTTTCATTACAAAGGTTATACAAAAAGTCAGTTCTGGAAAGGAAACAGATTGACAATAAAGCAGAAAAAGGCTATTTAAAATTCTGTCTTGATAGGCAAAGAGAGATATTTGAGATATTTTATTGGCACTGCACATGGGGTGTTAGTGTGCGGGGAAATACTGGAAACAGGCTCTGCTGCCACTTCCCATTTATTGCCTCAGAAATGCTCTGCCTGGGACTCTGTCAGACCCCAAAAAGGAGGACAATGCTTTTTCTCACTCTTTTTAACCCGAATGAACTTCTCTCCAGTGCTTCAGCTAATATTTACATGGCAGACCCCACAGACCCTTGGCTGTTTGCCTGTCCATCTGGTGCTGGCTGGTAGCAGAAGGTGCTACCTATCATGTTTCCGAGGATGCCTGCCGAGACGACCCCCACCCCCACCTTTTCTGATGTTCACCACTGACATTCACACTGGAACATTTACCTAAATGGCTGCAACGAGGGTCTAGCTTGTCCAGTCTGTCTTCTGAGAGCTCCAGGGGCTGCATTTGCTCAGTTGACATCATCAAAAGAGGACGAGGATGTGTAATTCTTCTCCAGCACTACCAAAGTATACAATCCATTAGTACGCCATTTATTTGCAAAACAGACATAGTTATTGAGCACTTACTATTATGTTTTGACTTTTCAAGTCAGATTCTGAGACTTAGCTGTTTCAAACCTAAACACCCATTAACTTGGAGATGATTTTCATTGATGGTTATCCTCTCTAAAGAGATCTTATGGAGTCCTAGTGTGGCTCTGTGAGCTAAAGCATCAGACTGCAGTCATTTGAACTGCAAGGTCGGTGGTTCAAGCTCACCAGCTGCTCCTTGGAAACCCTATACAGGGTCACTATGGGTCAGAATCCACTTGATGGCACCTTAACAACAACAACATAGATGCTATAGGATAAAGCATTGGACCACAAGGTTAATTTGAACTACAAGGTCAGCGGTTTAAACTCATGAGCCACTCCTTGGAAACCCTACACAGGATTGCTATGAGTCATTACTGTCTCAACAGCACTTAACAACAACATAGGACAGAAGAGTTTCTAAGGCTGTAAATCTTTGTGGAAGCAGGCTATCACATCTTTTTCCTATGAAGTGACTAGTGGAATGGGAAGCTAGTCCTTTGGTTAGCAGCCTAGTTCTTTACTCACATGTCAGGGTTCCTACTTAGCTCTTGTTGTTGTTGTTGTTAAGTGCCATCGAGTCACCTCTGACCCATAGTGACTCTGTAGAGGGTTTCAGAGGAGCAGCTGGTAAGCTTGAACCACCGACCTTGCAGTTCAAATGGCTTTGCCTTCTCACGCACTAACCCACAGTGCCATATCAGGACTCCACTTAGCTATCAGAAACTCTAAACTTGAAATTTAAGCCAAAATTGAATTTCCCTTTCACACACAGATTTTTTTGGTAATAGGCATTTATCAAATGTTCAGTATCTGCCCTTTCTCTGAGGTACTCTGAGAGTTTTAGAATGAACACTAGTCAAGTCTGAATTAGAAAGAGTTAGCTGAGGGTTGCAAAAAAAATTCTAAATTAGACCTTGTCTACATTGTATCTTGAGTTCTGCAAAGTGGGATTATGCCCATCTCATAGATGAAGAAACTGAGGTCCAGAAAGTTAAATTATGTTTTACACCTATGTTAAATAGCCAAGTCTGGATTCAAATCCAGTTCTACTGAGTTCTGTTAGACACCCAAGCCTCTCAAAGACAAAGGGGATCTTTTGAACCAGAATTGAGCCAGACTTCTGGTTGTCAACCATCACATCCTATAAAGTAATAAGACTTCTTCCTATTCAGTTTATGACAGTGACATCCAGGTGGGAGGAGGAAATCTAGGTCTAGAATGGAGCTCTATTATTTTGCTCCCTAGAGATTCCTGGCATTAGAGCATCATCCCTGGACCACACATCCATTGAACTTCCCAAAGCTATTAGTTGTTGCCATTGTCCAGGAGGAGTGAAAATCCAGTATGGACATGTGTCAGGTCTGAATTAGAAATGCATTGGCTAAGATTTATAGGAAATCTTTAGAGCCTGCCTAGACTCTGTTTTCATGAATTTCTTTCAGATAATTTATTATTCATGTCCTCCCCGTAGCAAGAATGGTTAGAGGGGAATTAATAAGATTAAAATGGTACAATTGATCCTCTTCTCATGAGATTCCTGGGTCACTGGCATACAGATGAGCACACAACCCATTGTGCTAACATCCCAAGCTCATAGAATTAGTCCAGCTCAGTGTCTTCTGGGGAATAAGCCAGTCTTCTCTGGGAAGACTGGAGGGTCTCTCTCACTACAGGCTGAGATCACTCCATAGCAGATGGAGCCATTAACTGATCACTTGAGTCCGGCTTTTAGTGTCACTTTGAGCAGACAGATTGTTCTGAGTGACTTCAGCGAAATCAATTCAGACCATTGTTTTTGTGTATGTACAAAGCGATTGCCAACTCACAAGGAAGTCTGCTGTTACCTTGGGTTGGACTAACCCCCACTGGATTGAGTGGAGGGAAGAAATGGCAATGTTACTAGGCCTGAGTGGTCTCATTGCTGAGGTCTGAAGGCAAAGTCACAGCCTGACCTCGTGTACAACTTAACCAGTCTTCCCGCGGTTTTAGCAGAAAGTCAGTCACAGGTCTGGACTTCTCCCCATGGAAGAGCTGGCTAAAATCTTCATTCTCCAGTAAAAGAAGCAGAAGATCAAAGAAGTTAAAATGACCTACGTTGTGGGTTAAGGAGCTGGACTGCAAAGTAGGTTTGAATCTCAAGGTCAGCAGTTCAAGCTCACCAGTCACTCCTTGGAAACCCTATACAGGGTCACTATGGGTTGGGATTGACTCCATGGCATTTAACAACAACAACAACAACAACCATCAGTTATACATACTCAGAATCAGAGTCAGCACTGGAACTGAGCCCCTCTACTTTCTACTCTAGGTCCTGGGTAGCGTAGTGGGTTACGCATTAGGTGCTAACCTCAAGGTCAGCAGTTTGAATCCACCAGTGGCTCCATGGGAACTTCAAAGATGAGGTTTTCTACTCCCATAAACATTTACAGCCTTGAAACCCTGTAGAGGACAGTGTCACTCTGAGTCAGAACCGACTTGACAGTTCACCACCACCATCTGGAATTAGTGCCCTGTCCTTCCTCTCCAATAGGTGAGTTGTTCTTTGTACCTGGACCATCCATCATGCATGCCCAATGGAGACCCTGGGCGGCATCAATGATTAAACACTTGGCTAGTAGGCAAAAGGTTGGTGGTTTGAACCCACCCAGAGATACCTGAGAATACAGGCCTGAAGATCTTTCTTGAAAACTCACATCTATTCTGTACAGATGAGCCGTTATGAGTTGGAATGGACTCCAACAACATAGCCATATGCACCCGATAGCTGGATAGTTCAGGTGAACCTGGGCTTTCAGGTCATATGTTGTTGCTTATGCTGTTGAGTTGGTTCCTCCTCACAGCAACCCTGCATAAAGTTTCCAATGAGTAACTGGTAAGCTTGAACTGATGACCTTTTGGTTCAAACCGACCTTGCAGTCTAGCACATTAACACACAGCACCTAGGTTAAACTTTACCTTTTTTCTTTTTTACTCCCAAACTATATGACTTCGAAAGTCGCTAAACTTTACTGCTTTAGTGAGGGTACGTGGAGTTCAAGAGTAATGTGATGTTTCTCTCCCTCTCTCCCTCTAAGTTGTTGCTAAATTCACAAAAGCTAGTATCTCTAGGAGTCCCGATGCCACACTGTAGGATAAGCACTGGACTACAAGGTCGGTGGTTCAAACCCACCAGTAGCTCCTTGGAAACCCTATACATGGTTGCTATGAGTTGGAACTGACTCAACAGCACTTAACAACATAACATAAAGACCCTTGGTGGTACAAATGGCGTGTGCTCAAATACTAATCTAAAGATTGGTGATTCAAACCCACCCAGTTTCCACGTAAGAAAGTCCTGGTGATATTAGCCAAGAAAACCTTATGGAACCGCTCTACTCTATAGTACATGGGGTCACCATGAAAAATGAAGCTCAGTTGTGATTTAAAAGTTCTAAAAACCTGATTCATCTAGATGCTGAACAATGGGAGCTCCAGCCATTATCTGAGCAAGGTAGCTCTGGTACTCTAGCACTTGAGAGTGAGAAGCCAGCCTGTGAACTAAATTGTGCAAAGATCAGTCTAAGAAGTAACAAGTCTCAGGATGAGGTAAGGGCAAGTCTGGGCTAGTCATAGAACTGGCACACGTGTCTTCTGTCAGAGAGCAGCCGTTATCAGTGGGGGAACAAAAGTACTTTTAGTCTGTGACGTTAGCAGAGGGATGACGGTGCATCATAGAGCCTCTGCTTTGCTAGGGGGCTGAGAGATCATTTCCAAAGTTTGGATTTTATATTCAAAATAGCCAGGACTGCACAAAACTCTTAGAGACTTCCATCATTGATGATGTCCTATGACCTTCTTGGAATAAAACCCTCATAAAGAAAGGAATAAGTACATGGAGGGGAGAGATGTTTGGAATGCGGCATCACCTTTTCCATAATTGTCATTTTATCTGCTTGTTGAATGTTTGTAGAAGATGACCCCGTCTCCCTGCCCACTCTCTTCATCTTCACTCTCAATGAGAAGGGGTGCTCTTTCATCATCTAGACATGGGCTAGTCTAATACTTGAACTAAGAAAGAATGCTTACATTTCCTGTTTCCAGCTCTGCCATGCATTCTCCTTTTCAACTCACTTTTCACCCAAAGTAAGCACCATCTCTGCACCAGCAGAGGGACGCTGCTCTTGTTAACTTGTCCAGGGGACTATAGGTTTCTTTCTCAGTGACACACACAAAAAAAAACAGTTTCTGTTTAATAGATTTCAACTAATGGTGACCCACGTGAGAGTAGAGCTGTGTTCCATAGGATTTTCAGTGTCTGATTTTCCAAAGAAAGTGGATTGCCAGGCCTTTCTTCTCAGGTACCTCTGGGCAAACTTCAGTCTCTAACCTTCTAGAGTGTTAACCATGGACTTCTCAAGAACATTCTCTCAGCTGTTTCATATAATTCAAGGACTTTCTGAATTTTCTTTTATTCACCCTAAAGGTCCTCTGGCTCTTTAGATTCTAACCAAAAGCCAGGGTTTGTTGACCCATAGTTTACATTTTGAGAAGTCCCAGTGTGACGCTGTGGTGGTGGTAGTGGTAGTGTGCCATGGAGTCAGTTCTGACCCATAGCGATCCTGTATAGGGTTTCCCAGGAGCCGCTGGTGAGCTTGAACCTCTGACCTTGCAGTTCAAATGGCTTTGCAGTCTGGCACATTACCCCACCGTGACACACCAGGACTCCACGCTGTATAGGGTTTCCAAGGCTGTAAATCTTTACGGGAGCAGAAAGCCTCATCTTTCTCCCTCTGAACAAGGGGTAGTTTCGAACTGCTGACCTGAGGTTAGCAGCCCAACTTGTAACCACTATGCTAAGATAAGCATTAAGAATAGGAACCGACTCGATGGAGCTTACTAACATGAACAACAGCCAACTGACCTCTAGTGCAAAGGCTTGTGACCACATAACCCTTTCCTGCCTCTCATTGGTCCAGTGCGGTCTCTGAATTGTAATACTCACACTGGGGGTGACTTGCATTGCCACTATGATTGTCTTATAGGTCCTTGCCCCCACCTCACCTGAAAATCCTGGTGTCAAATGTCCTGTGGACAGTAGAACACTTTGATTTTTAATGCCCCCAGACCAGTTCCAGGAAGCACTGACAATCAGCTACATGAATATTTCCACAGAAGACTACAGGCCAAGTTTTATGCCATGTAAGTATATGCGGAACTTTTCAAAACAAACCCATATTTTGATTTTCAGAATTATTTTCAAGATTTTTTAAAATAGAAAATACTCATAAGGGATTGTGGATCTGTACCTTTTTCTGGATGTTGGTGTTTGAGAAAATGTGGGTAGTTCAATGCAACAGACACAAGAGATGAAGTGATATGATTTCAAGGCAGCGAGGGAGGTCATCACAGATACTAAACTCGTCTATCTTCCTCTTGTGAACATTTAAATTCTTTTTCACAAGGGATAGACAGACATTTGCAAATGCAAATACCACTGAGAGAGGAAATAGATTCATTGATGTCATAATACATAGGGGTTGTTAATGACAAAGGTCCCCTTCGCTTTTGAGAACAGAAATAGGGGTTCTGGGAAGGAACCCCATTAGGTTGTGGGTCTCAGACACAACACGGTAGCCAGTGGAAATTGAGGCCCCAGGGGCCAAATGGCTAAGCACTTGACTATTAGTGAAAGTTACCCAGCAGCACCTTGGAAGACAGGCCTGGTGGTCGGATTGATAGGTCACAACCTTGAAAACTGTTTGGAGCACAGTTCCATTCTGCACACTGGGGTCAGCATGAGTCCGAATCAACTCCAGGGTAACTAGCAATTACAAGAATTGCTTCTTATTTTAGGAGGTCAGTAGCGTCATTTCTGCAGCTAAAGAAAGGTTGGTCCGTCCAGCTTGAGGCCAGAAACTCATCTAGGTACTTTGCTCATGTTCTGCAACACTGAGCAAGAGTCTCATTTGGATGTTAGAGTATGTAGTTTAACTCATGGACAGAAGTCTTAAGTGACTGTACGCCAACATGAGGCAGAAGTAAATGCTTGGTTGTCTGTACCACGTTCTAACTGAGTGAACTTGGAAAGGTACTTGCTCTCTTAGAAACCTAGCTTCTCAATTTGTAGAATGAGAAGGATAGACTCTTCTCCAAGATTGAGTGAATTGTACAATGTGTACACATGCTCAGTCTAGAGCCCAACAATTGCTAACAATTCAACAAGTGTTAGCTGAATTCTTTGAGTTTTTGTGTGATTATCACATGTATATCTCAATTCAATTTCAGAATCATCTCTTCATCTCACTGCCAGCCATGAAGCTAATTATGAAATTCAGATAGGCCAAGGAGCAAATCAACTGCAGATCACCATATCCATGTTTCGGGAAAATAGTATTACTGATTCTCAGAAACAGGGTGATTTTTAGCTCAGTAAGTAATACAGTTTCAAATAATTTCCCCCAAAGTCATCAGACTTAGAATTACATGTTGGAGTAAAATGCTAGAAGTTTATATCACCAGCCCAATGTGGTATTGGCTCATTTATTCCTAGGTTATGTAAAACAAATGACCTTCATCAAACCTATTTGAAAATTGAATTCAGGTCATAAGGTACAACATTTCAAAATCAAATGTGTTCCTTTAGAAGACCTAAATTTGTAGTATTCCTTAAGGAGTGAATTGTACTTAAACTAGAGCAAGGAGGTGTTTTGGGTAAGTATCCTTTCCTCAGTGTTGTAGAAACCAGCAAACAAAGAAACAATGAAAGTCCATCTCTCTATTTTGTGTGAATTTACAAGTAGGCAGATGTCTATTCAAAACTTCACAATGGATTGTTTGAGAACTCTGCCTTTTATAGATCTTACAACCTCACCTCTCTTGGAAAATTGACTCATAAATGCTGGCTTTTTCTGATCCCAGACTTCCCCCAACTAAGTCTGGCTCCACAATGGTTAATCATGGTGCCTCCAGCTGCAAGGATCTTTGTCCTAACAATCTTAAAGAAGTTGCAACTTATTGGCAACTTGCTTTCCTCTCCACAAAATTTCTTGGAGTAAAATTCAAAAGAACTTACCAATCAGTGCAGGCACTGGAAGAGGAGAGATGGGGAGGGCGTGCGTGCTCACAGAAGCTGGGCCTGGCTCTTCTGCAGAGGTGGCTGCTTCTGCCTCAGCCCTCTTATCTAGGGAACAGCTGCTGCTGTTGCCATGGGGATGCTCTGTTTCTCAGGAACCAGGGCCAGGGGGATGGAGTGGGAAAGAGGACTCACCTCGCCTTCACTGCTCTCCACTGCAATAATTATCCATTAAAAATACAACCCACAGAGTCATGCTCTGAGTACTCAGTGTGCACTCCAGAGAAAACTAGACAAACCAGCTTTTAATCTCCATAACAAACCTAGGAAGCAAGTTTTTTTTTTTGGCTTGACTTTGCAAATATGTAAACTGAGGCCTGAAGGGGTTAAGTGACTTGCTCAAGAGGTCCCAAGGCTAATTTTGGTCTTCAAATATATTTGGATAATTGGCTTTTTAGTTGTGCTTTGCATGAATGTTTACAAAGCAAATTAGTTTTCCATTACCAATTCATACACATTTTGTTTTGCTGCATTGATTACAATTCCCTTAACAGAAGAGCACCTTTTCCACTTCTTCCCAATGTTTACCTTTTTCATTCATTCTTCTTTCCTCTCCTTTCCTGCCTTCTGAACTTTGGTGGTGGACGTGGTGTGCCATGCAGTTCATTCCAACCCATAGCGACCATGTATGGGGTTTCCGAGGCTGTAAATCAGCGGAACCGCTGATAGTTTCCAACTGCTGACCTTGACTTTAGCAGACTGATTCTTTGTAACCACACACTACCAGAGCTCCTTATCTCAAGGCAAATGCTGCCCTTTTGATATTGTAAGTTGATTACTGTAAGGAGTTCAGGTCTCCCAGGCACTATTGTCCACCTCATTGGTTTGTCTGTTGTTTACCTGAAAGTTGTGTACAGGGGGGATTTCAGTTCCAGGCCTGAAGAGTAACTAGAGGCCATTGCTTCAGGGGTCCCATCAGTCACTACCCAACCAGTAAGCCTATTCTTATTTATTTATTTATTTTTATTTTGCTCCACATTTCCCTCCCACCCTGTCTAGGACCTTCAACTGTGATCCCTTTCAAAGAGGTTGATAATGGTAGCCTGGTACCAGCTAGTTCTGGTGTCAGGGTTGTGGAGGCTGAGATTCCTTTGCATTCATTGTTTCTATGTGACTTTAATTTCTTTCTTAACTCTTCTGTGTTCCAGACAAGGAGAGACTAATGTTGTTGTTGTTAGGTGCCATCCAGTCAGCACCGACTCATAGCGACCCTATGCACAACAGAACGAAACACTGCCCGATCCTGTGCCAACCTCACAATTGTTACCACTGATGCTGCCACTTGGCCAATCCATCTCACTGGGGGTCTTCCTCTTTTTCTCTGACCCTCCACCTTACCACACATGACATCCTTCTTCAGTGATTGGTCCCTCCAGACAATAAGTCCAAAATATGAGAAACGAAGTTTGCCCATCCTGGCCTCCAAGGAGCACTCTGGCTACACTTCTTCCAACACAGATCTGTGGGTTCTTTTGGCAGCCCATGGCACTTTCCATATTCTCCTCCAACACTGTAGCTCAAAAGCATCAGTTCTTCTACAGTCTTCCTTTAGATAAAGGTGGCTCACAAGCTTCTAAGTCCCCAGTAGCTACTCACCAAAGAAGGATGTAAAACATTGTCCTGCCTGACTGTATTGTGCCAATTGACTTTAATGTTCCCCAAGACTGTGATCCTGAGCCTCCAAACCCAGCAACTCAACCCCCAAAGGTGTTTGGCTATGGCTAAGAAGTTTTCCTAACTTTGCCTCCAGTATGCTCTACCATATGCATTGATACATTTGCAGCACATATTAATATATATGAAGAAATATCCTCTGTGAAATCTCTTTGTATGTGTGGGTGTCCTATCATTCGTCTTCCCATACCTGTTCAGCTTGCATGTCAATCTAAGTATCTACCTGTAGATTCTTGTCAATAGTGTTATTGCAGGATTTTGAGTGCAACCGCATTTATCTTTGCTGCCTTAAACTTTTGTGTTTCTCTCTCTCAATGTTTTCTTTTATCTTGGTCATTTTGTGTTGGCCCACCCTTATTCAGTTTCTTTCTTTCCTTCATGCAAAGCAATAGGCAGCCATCTTTTGACTTTCACTCACCACTGCTACTTTTAGAATAAGGTCAGGATGGCGTTGTTGTTGTTGTTAAGTGGAGAAGGAGAATAATAGTAGCAGTCACTAACATTAAGAGCAGTTTCCCAAACATACATATAGCAACTCACTTAACAGCCTTGTGAGATAAAGGATTGTTGTCCTCCCTGATTTACTGGTGAGCAAGCTGGAGAACAGAGTTATTAAAATGTATGCCCAGTAAAGGACAGCCTCAGGTTTGAACCAAGCAATTCCGGGATATAGTCCCTGTTTTTAGACACTTTGTTGGACTTCTCATCTCTAAGAGAAATAGTACACAGCGGAGAGATGCAACCTAACTAAATAGTGTGGAGTGTGGAGGCAGAAGTGTCTTGATTCCTCTAAGGAACTAAACCAAATGTTATAATATTAAGAGTACACATGCATTTCATGAAAGGTTCTGGACCAAAGGGTGATTCAACAAGGGTAGAGATACAACATGCTACCAAATGGAGAAGTGTCTATGTTTCAGACAAGCTCACTGGAGGAGCATGCTCCATGCTCACTGGAGGAGCAGCCGTTTGTTGTCACTGGTCTGGATCTTCAGAGCAGGGAGGTCAGCCTAGGGGAATGTATAGGGTTCAGGACAGACTGTTTGGTCTTCTGATCACTGAGGACACCCAAGAGGCCACCCACCAATGATGCCCAAGAGACAGGTTCTCATAGAAGACGTTTTTTGTTTTCTTCCTTTCTCAGGGTTGAACATAGTGCAGGACCTGAGCAGCCCTTAGTTGATATCAACTACTTGTTATCCACTGGTAATGGCTTAGTAGATCCATTCTTCCCATTTCCCAGCATCCTAAAATATAGGAGTGGAACTACTGGAAACTCATCTTTAGGATGATTCCAGGGTAGAATGTTTCCAGAGACCCAAGTAACAAATCATCAGGGAGCGGGCATCCTTGTCTGATCCAGTTTTTCTTGGTTCTCATTGCAACCTCCTGGAAAGAGATGGGGGCTACCCAAAGAAAGGCTCCCGGTGAGGAAGAAAACCCTTAGGTTCTGAGGGAAAGTCCTTAGCCACAGCTCCAGGTTCCACACTCCTTACTTTATCTTCATACCAACAGCTGTGTTGGCCAATAGGTTAGCAGCATTTTCAGTTTCCCACCTGAGTGGAAAAGATGAACTTTCTTCTTAAGCTTCTGTTGTTGTTCTTAAGTGACATCAAGTCAGTTCTGACTTATAGAGACCTGGTAGAGGGTTTCCAAGGAGCGACTGGTAGATTTGAACGCCCAACCTTGACGTTAGCAGTCCAGTGTTCATCCTAAAACACAAATTCTTTTTTTTAATTAAAACTTTTTTGACATTTAGATAATAGTAGATTCACAAGTAGTTATAAGAGGTAATATACAGAGATCTCCTGATTCCTTTAGCAGTTGCTCTGAATGGTGACCTCTTGCAAAATCATACATACAGTATAATATCACAGCTAATATACAAATACTGATAGCGGTATAGAGAATATTTCTACCATCTCAACTAGACCTCATGATGTCCATTTATAGCCATACCCACCTCCATCCTGCCCCCACCTACTCCTTAACCTCTGACAACCACAAATTTGTCCTCCTTCTGTACAGTTGTGTCATTTCAAAAATATTATATAACTGAAGGCATTCAATATTTACCCTTTGGGAATACCCTTTGTTACTCAGCATAATTTTCTGGAGATCCATCCAAGTAGCTGTGTGTTCTTAGTAGGTGATTCCTTTTGATTGCTGAATAGTATCTCATGGTATCTGCATTAAGGTTTTTTGAAACATTCACCTGTTGAAAGACATCTGGATTGTTTATTACCAGGGTTTGAATGTTACAAATAAAGCCATTTCGAGCATCTGTATACAGGTTTTTGTCAGAATATATGTTTTAATTTCTCTGGAATTAAGATCTGGAGGTACAATTGTTGGCTCATATGGAGTCCTGGTATGGTGCTATGGGTTAATGTGCTGGACTGCAAAGTCTATTTGAACCATAAGGTTGGCGGTTCAAGCTCACCACTCGCTCCTAGGAAACCCTATACAGTTCACTATGAATCGGAACTGACTCGACGACACTTAACACACTTAACAACAACAACAACAGCATGGTAATTACATAGTTAATTGAATAAGAAACTACCCAAATGTTTTCCAGAGTGACTATACTGTTTTACATTCACACCAGCAATGTGTTAGTGATCCAGTTTCTTCACCTCCTCACCAACATTTTATGTTGCCAAAATTTTTTAATTTGGCGGGGGGCGGGGGGAATGATCTCTCATTGTGGTTCTAATTTTCATTTCTCTTGATGGCTAATGATATTGGGCATCTCTGGCGCATGGATATACTTACTATTTGGAGAATGTCTTTTCATGTCTTTTTTTTTAATGTTTTATTGTGAATTATATGATAGTTTACATGGGGGAACTTTAGTTTTACATTCGTTCCATCATATATCATCTCATTGCCATGGTTCCAATCCCCTCCATGCATCATCAACCACCCAAAGGGTATATACCAGAAATCCGCCCCCTCCACTTCCCCCTCTTCCCCCCAGTTTTCGGCCCACAGTCCCTTTCCCTCTCTGGGTCCAAAATCCCCAGTCGCTTCATCACCCCACGTCATCTCTGTCTCTTTCTCAGGCATCTCTGTTTCTCTGGGTAGGGTCCCGCTCTTGGCTCTTCTCCGTTGATGGTCCCAGAGGTCTCCGCTCCTATCCTGGAGATTTAATCACTCCCTTCCTTGTTACAAAACTTCTACCTTTGCATTTCCAACCCTCATAGTCCATCCTGATAAGCATTATTCACTACAGTATCACGAGTTACCCATCTGTATCTCCTTTCATCAGCTCCTCACAGACAGATTGAATAGTACCTACTGGAGACTCTGCCTTCCGCCATGCTCCCTAGCACTAGGTTCCCTCTTGAAAGCTTGTAAGCCAGTCACCTCTTGCCTTTGTAGTCCCCCACTCCCAATTTGAGTATCCAATGTCCAAGCTGCCCTTCTCTGTCCACTGTGTGTGTGTGTGTGTGTGTGAATGTTTGTTGCTGTGAGGATTTGTTCCCTCTTTTAAGTCGCTACTCCATAGGTATAGGTCAAGTTCATCAGACTGTATTAGCTCACTCTTTTTTTTTTCCCCTCTTCTTTCCTCTCCTGGTTGAGCTCCAATGATCCAGTCATCCGGTCCAGGTCACGTGGGTATCATTTGCAAGTGTGGGCATTCCTGTGTGTATGTCCTCTCTTACCGTTAGCCGGTAGCTCCACTCTCCTCTCGAGTCCTCCGTGGCCACGCCACTGACTCTGGGCCCGCCCAAGAGTCCCCAGGTCTACTCACACTGCTTGCCAGCCAGGTCCCCAACTGGGTCCACAGAAGTCCACTGAGCATTGTAGGGCTTAGCTTGCCGCTTCATTGCTGCTTTTACCTCACTTCCCCTCTTCATGTCTTTTGATCAATTTCTAATTGCATTATTTTGTTTTTACTGTAGAGTTTTCTAAAGTTCTTTGTATATTCTGGATACTGTTGTTGTTAAGAGCCATGGAGTCCACTCTGACTCATAGTGACCCTGTATAGGGCCCAACTTCATGTTGGATTATATTTTTCTGGAACTTTCTAAACACACTTTAACTGATAATGCACCCCCTCCCATTTTTTTTAAGGCAGATATAAACAGCAACAGAGATGGCAGATGGCACTGTAAATCTATACCTTGGAGATTTCTAAGTAACAGCCACATATGTGCAGTGCTGAAGTCATACACCCTTGGCCTACAGCTCTCCCGTTGTAAATGTAAGAACCATTGTGTCAGCGATATGATTTGTAGGCCCAAGTGCCCTCTGAGGAATGGTAGGATTGACTGGATTCATTTCTGATGAATAGCTAATGGTAACTAACATTAAATGAGTAGATTTTAATTTTAATCATGAATATTCCATCTTTATGAACAAGAATGACCACAGGGATGAACATTCCCAGACAATTTAATTTGGTCAGTAACCTATAAAATGCTCACTTGAAAGGTTTACCTATGTCAACCTGTCTAGGGCAGTGGCTGTGTGTGTGGGAGATGGAGGTGCAGTTTCTCAGAGTGAGACCACTAACCATTTAAAGATTAGTTTTATCTTTTATCTCAGTGTGATTGCTAAATTTCTGACTGTCTCCATCAGCCTCTCAAATCCACATCTTCTGGTAAATCCACATTGACTATGATTTGATTTGATCAGCTTTGAGCACATTTTAAGTTTTGTTAATTTGAGTTAACCCTTATAAAATATTATATCATGGAGTCCTGGTGTGGTGCTGTAGGATAAGCGCTCACCTGCAAAGTCGGTTTGAACAGCAAGGTTCCAGCTACTCCTCAGCAGCCTAATACTGGGTCATTATGGGTAGGAACGACTTGATGGCACTTCACAACAACAGCAACAATTAAAATAAGACTATAGGACACATTGTGGCACTGTGGGTTAATGCGCCAGACTGCCAAGCCATTTGAACCGCAAGGTCAACAGTTCAAGCTCACCAGCTGTTCCTTGGCAACCCTATACAGGGTTACTATGGGTCGGAATCAACTTGACAACACTTAACAACAACATAGGACACATTGTATTTTTTCAGAAATTAGTTGTCATGTATTTTGTGGCACTGTAGGATAAGCACTGGATAGCTAACCTAAAGGTCAGTAGTTCAAACCCACCAGATGTTTCTTGGAAACACTATACAGGGTCGTTATGAGTTGGAACCAACTCAACAGCACTGAACAACAACAACAGTAACCCAAATAAGAGGTAAGGTTAATGGTTGCCTTTTTCTTTTCTTTTTTAGTTGATATTTTTATTGAGATAACTTTATATTTGCATGCAGTTATAAGAAATAATAAAGAAAATTTCCTCTATGGTGACCTTCCGTAAAACTACACTAAAACATCACAATCAAGATCCAGACATCTGTCGCTCTTAATGGAGTCCTGATGTGGTGCTACTGAATAAGGCACTGGACTGCAAGGTCAGTTTGAACCACAAAGTGTGTGGTTCAAATCCACCAGTTGCTTCTCAGAAACCCAAGACAGGGTCACTATGAGTCGGAACCGACTTACTGGCACTTAACAATAACAATAACCCATTTTACCTGCTTCAGATTTTCCCAGTTTTACTTGTACTTCCTTGTGTTTGTGTGTGTGCTAAGAACTACATCTTTTTATCATCTAAGTTGTTCTTACACCCACCATCACCACACTCAAGGTACTAAAGAGTTCCAATAATACAAGATTTCTTGGGTTGTCATTTTACAACCACACCTGCCTTGTTCTGATAACACACATCCCTAACTCTCAGTTACACCTAACCTATTATTCATTTCTATAATTTTATCATTTCAAAAATGTTATCTAAATGGCTCTGTAGAATAAGTGGTTCCAAGTTAGTGGTTCAAACCCACCAGCCATTCCATGGGAGAAAAATATGGCCTTCTGCTCCTGAAAAGATTTCTAGCCTGGGAAACCCTATCCAAATCGACTCAATGGCACTTAACAATAACTGCATTGTGAAGTCTTCTGGGATTGCCTTTTATCACTCAGCATAATTCTCTGGAGATTCAGGTTCCTTTTTATTGCTGAATTGTACTCCATGGTTTGTACACTCTGTCTAGCTACTTACCTATTGTGGGACATCTGGGTTGTTTTCCTATTATAAATAAAGCTGTGTGATGCTGCAGGTTAATGCACTGGACCGCAAGGTCATTTTGAACTGAAAGGTCGGCAGTTCAAGCTTACCAGCTGCTCCTTGAAAACCCTATACAGGGTTGCTATGAGTCAGAATCAACTCAACGGCACTTAACAACAACAACAAACAATACATGTACAGGTTTAAGTTTTTATTTCTCTGGGATAACTATCCAGAAGTGTAAATGTTGCCACATTTGTTAAATAGATGCATAATTTGCTTAGAAACTGTCAAGCTATTTTCCAGAGTGACTGTGCCATTTTGAATTTCCCACAGTGAGGGATCCAGCTCCTCTGCATGCTATAACCAGAATTTGGTGGTGTCACTTTCCTTTCAGCCATTCTGATAGCTATGTAGTGATATCACATAGTGGGTTTAATTTGCATTTCCTTCATGGCTAATTGTGTTGGGCATCTTTTCATCTTTTCATGCACTGCTTGATACATATGAGTATACTGTCTTTGGTGAACTGCCTCTTCGTGTCTTTGGACAGTATTTTAATTGCACTGTTGGATTTTTACTACTAAGACTTTTTAAAGAAAATTATTTTACCTTTTTATTGTGAATTCAGTGAAGTTTTACAGAGAAGATCATCGGTTTTCCATTCAATAAACCATACACTTTGTTTCATCTCAATGACTGCAATTCGTTCTCTGTAGCATTTATCTCACTTCCTCCTTGTGTTTCTTGTTTCCATCTCCATCTTTCTGATTTTTGTCCCTAGGTAAATGCTTGACAGTTCTATGTTGTGTGCACCTCACTAGTATTGTAGTATCCCCTACATACCTATCTACTGCTTAGCCAAATATTGAGCCAAGGGGTGAGTACAGATCCAGACATGAAGGCTAACTAAAGCCCATACATAGTCTCAGGGTCCCATCTGTCTGTATCTGAACAGTAAGTTTGGTCTTTTTTATGATTTGGGGTTTGTTCCACATTTTCTCCCACTCTGTCCAGGACTTTCTAACGTGAAATCTTTCCGAGCCGTTGTTAGTGGGAGCCAAGTGCCATGTAGCTGTTCTGGTCGTAGGGTCATGGAGACTGATGTTCACTTGGTCCATTAGTTCTTTGGACTGCTTGTTTTCAGTAGTCTTCAATTTGCATCACTCTCCTTTCTTCTGGCAAGAAAAGACCAATCTTGTTGTTGTTAGATGCTGTCGAGTCGGTATCAACTCATAGCAACATTATGCACAACAGAACAAAACACTGCCTGGTCCTGTGCCAATCTCACAATTGATGGCATGCTTGAGCCCATTGCTGCTGCCACTGTGCCAAATTCTTCTCATTGGAGTGGGGGGCTGTCTTCCTTTTTTCACTGACTGCCCCTTTACCAAGCATGATGTCCTTCTCCAGGGACTGGTCACTCCTGATAATAAGTCCATGGTTTGGGTCAGGCACACTTTAGTCCTTAAATTGACATCCTTGCTCTTGAACACTTTGAAAAAGTTTTAGTTTTTTTTTTTTTTGCAGCAGCCGATTTGCCTAATGCGATATGTCATTTGATTTCTTGACTGCTGCTTCCATAAGTGTTGATGGTTGATCTGAGCAAAGTGAAGTCTTTGATAACTTCAATCTTTTCTCCATTTATCATGATGTTATTGACCAGTCCACTGGTGAGGATTTTTGTTTTTTTCACATTGCAGTACAACCCATGCCAAAGGCAGTGCTGTGGTCTTTGATCTTCATCAGTAAGTACTTTAAGTCCTCTTCGCTTTTAGCAAGCAAGGTTGTATTCATCTGCATATCGCAGGTGGAACAGACCATCAATTGCCCATATGCAAATTCAGGCTAAAACTGAAGAAAATTAAAACAAGTCCACAAGATCCAAAATATGAACTTGAATAATCCCACCTGAATTTAGATGTCATCTGAAAAACAGATTTGATGCACTAGACACTAAAGATTGAAGACCAGAAGAGTTGTGGGATGACCTCAAGAACATCACACAGGAAGGAAGCAATAGGTCATTATGAAAACAAGAAAGAAGGAAAAGACAAATATGGATGTCAGAAAAGACTCTGAAACTTGCTCTCCAATGTAGAGATGCTAAAGCCATGGAAGAATTGAGGAGGTACAAGAGCTGAACAGAAAACTTCAAAGGTCAGCTGGAGAAGGTAAAGTCAAATATTATAACAAAATGTTCAAAGACCTGGAGTTAGAAGACCAAAAAGGAAGAATGTGCTCAGGATTCCTCAAGCTGAGGAAACAGAAGAAAAAATTCAAACCTTGACTTTCATTATTAAAAGATTCTATGGGAAAAATATTGAATGATGCAGAAAGCATCAAAAGAAAATGGAAAACATACACAGAATCACTGTACCAAAAAGAAATGGTTGATATTCAACAGTTCCAAGAGGTAGCATATGATCAAGAGCCAATGATTATGAAAGAAGAGGTTCAAGACGCATTGAAGGCATTGGCAAAGAGCAAGGCACCAGGAATAGATGGAATGCAAATTGAAATCTTTTGACAATCTGATGCGGCACTGGAGGCACTTACTTATTCATCTATGTCAAGAAATTTGGAAGACAACTACCTGGACAACTGTCTGGGAGAGATCCATATTTATGCCCATTCCAAAGTGAGGTGACCCAATGGAATGCAAAAATCATTGGACAATATCACTGATATCCCACACAAGTAAAGTTTTATTAAAGTCAATATAGAAATTGCTATAACCATACATTGATAGAAAATTTCCATAGGTTCAAGCTGGATTCCGAAAAGGACATGGCATGAGAGACATCATTGCTGATGTCAGATGGATCTTGGCTGAAAGCAGAGGACACCAGAAAGATGTTTACCTGTGCTTTATTGACTATGCAAAGCCTTTTGATTGTGTAGATCATAACAAGCTATGGGCAACACGTGAAGTATGAGTATCCCTGAATACTTAATTGTGGTCACAAGGAACCTGTACATGGACCAAGAGACAGTTGTTGAAATAGAGCAAGAGAACATCAAATGATTTTAAATTAAGAAAAGTGTGCACCAGGATTGTTTTCTTTCACCATACTTATTATATTTGCACAAAGGCACATAATCCAAGAAGCTGGATTATATGAAGAACGTGACATCAGGATTTGAGGAAGGCTCATTAACAACCTGCGATATGCAGATGATGCAACCTTGCCTGTTGAAAGGGAAGAGGACTTAAAATAATTACTGATGGAGATCAAAGACCACAGCCTTCGGTATGGGTTACATCTCAATGTAAAGAAAACAAAAAGCCTCACTACTGGACCAGTAAACAACATCCATATCAATGGAGAAAAGACTGAAGTTGTCAAATACTTCATTTTGCCTAGATCAACCATAAGTACTCATGGAAGCAACAGTCAAAAAATCAAGCAGTGTATTGCATTAGGCAAATCTACTACACAAGACTTTCTTAAAGTGTTGAAGAGCAAAGATGTCAGCGTGAGGACTAAGGTGCACCTGACCCAACTCATGGTATTTCAATAACCTCATATGCTTGCAAAAGTTGGACAGTGAATAAGGAAGACCGTAGAAGAATTGATGCAGTTGAGTCATGGTGTTAGAGGAGAATATTGAAAGTGCCATGGATTTCCAAAAGAACAAACCAATCTGTGCTGGAAGAAGTATAGCCAGAGTGCTGCTTGGAAGCCAAAATGACCAGGCTTCAACTTTCATACCTTGGACATATTATCAGGAGGGCCCAATCACTGGAGAGGGATACCATGTTTGGTAAAGTTTGGAGTCAGAGAAAAAGAGGAAGATCTCCAATGAGATGAATTGACACAGTGGCAGCAGCGATGGGCTCAGGCATAGCAATGATTGTGAAGTGGGCCCCAACCAGGCAGTGTTTCATTCTATTGCACATAGAGTTGCTATGAGTTGGTACAGACTCGATGGCACCTAACCACAAGAGGTCTCAAACTATATTATAGTTAATCCTCATTACAACTCATTCCTATATGATGTTCTTGAGGTCATCCTAGAACTCTTCTGGTCTTCAGTCTTTAGCGTCTAGTGCATGTAGCATGTAGTATATGTTGTCACCTTTGAATACAAATATAAAATTTTATTTTATGGAAATTAGGTGTTTATCTAGTAACCTGTTGAAAGAATGATCTGGTTATCTACTTCTGATAATCAGTCAATGAAAACTCTATTAATCCAAGGGTCCAATCAGTAGCAATCATGAAAATTGCACAAGACCAAACAACACTTTATCCCATTGTGCACTGGCTTGAATGAGCTTTACAGCAGTTAACAACAAAGACAACTTGTCAGTGTAGCACAGCTACCAAAGAATAAGAGAGTGCTCTGAATTCAGATCTCTTCTCCAAAGTTTGTGTTCTTCCTCTGTTTCACCCTGTAATAAGCATGACATTCCCCAGACTCCTGGAATGGTGCTGTAGGATCAACCCTAGGCTGCAAACCACAATATCAGCAGTTCAAACCCCCAACTGCTTCTTGAAACCAACTCGACAACACTTAACAACAACAACATCTCTGAATTAGCAGTCTTTCCATGTTTCATGCTTACCTAACCTTCTGAAATGAAGAGAGAGGTCTGACCCATCATTTGCTTCCTCATGGAAATCAAGCAGCTTTTATTCTTCTTGAACAATGTGTTCTCAAAACTAGACATCTGGCTGATGTATCAAATGGTGTCCAATGCTCAGCCGAACAGCAAGGGAGCCATGTGGCTTTTATTCAGTTACTAATCCAAAGATTTGCTTGAATATTAATTCTATCACATCTTATTGGATGCTCAATTAAGTAAATGTAGTAAAGATGAGCAGCACGCTGAAAATATGCTGACTAATTCAGCTCTAAGTCATTAACAGCAGGCTGAATGCTCTCTGGTCACTGATTATCCCTCATAGCTCACAGGAAGGAAAAAAGGTCTGTGGAGGGAATGCATTGCCCTCTTCCCTTGCTTGCTTCCTTACAGCTAAGCTATTAAGATTTCCCAGAATTAAGCCCTGCTGAGTTCTGTGAAATCTCTATAGAAGCAGCACCAAAAAGGAACAGAGCCTAATCCCCACAGCATAGCCAAAGCCTGTCAAACATCACTGCGAGTGTTCCGCGCTGCCTTGATGGAGGAAAGCAGCGAGGGAATTGATGTCAGTTACCAGATGGCAACAGTACAGACACAACACACTATTTACGGGGGTTTCTAAACACAAAGGGAGCGAACACGTATTTTTCCCCCCAAAGGGCACATCGAGTTTTAAGGTATGTACAATGCAGCTCCAAGCTTCTGCTGCTCAGAGAGAAATAGTTAAACATGAGGGAGTATCACGTTTGAACTGTGTTATGAAAACTATTAATAAGGAAGTTCATTAGCTCTCTATGAGCAAAAGCGAAGTGTTGACTAAGGATTTTACGATGTGGAAAAAAATGTTTTCAAGTCTTAGGACTTTGCATCTTTAGTTTCAACTGCATGAAAAATGGCACACACAGTTTAAGAATATGCCAAAGCAAATTTTGAACCCAGCATGCATCTAAAATAGCAGTCATAACTTTTGCACTTGTCTCATATTACTACTCTCATAAAGCCCAGTACAAAACTCTCTTGTTTTTTGTCAACGAGAAGGTCAGCCGCACAGAGTTTGACAAAGGTTTCTCTGCAGATCTCTGGCTCGTCCTTCTAGTCTGTCCAGCACACTCTGGCCTGACAACATTACCTTTAGAATGTCTACATAGGGTTCACTCCGACAGGCGTGACAGGCTGAAGTATCTGCCTTGACATGACTACATTTACAAACAAGCACACAGCTTTAAAAACAAACTAGGTTGTATTTTGATTTGTGTTTGAATTGGTAGCACTGCTGCAGATTATGGAGAGACTGAGTCTCTTCCAGAGGAACGTTTTTTCCATTCCATCACAATTCAGGAAATTATATTAATATCAGTTGACTTTGAAGTCAATTTTGAAATCCATCTTCAACTAGAATCAGGCTTATTCATATGACCTCATAGTACTTCTCCAATCTGGTCACCTACTACTTCTAAATGATTTCCTTTTTGTTTGCAGAAGACATTTTTAATCTCAAGTGTATTAACATATACTAGGAAAGAAAGCACAAGATTTTAAATCATAGAGAATTGGGTTTGAATTCTATCTCCTGTGGGAAATCACAGACAATTTCATGTCTCTGAAACAACATGATTCCCACGTTAGAGTAAGATGAGAAGTGCTAATGGAGATAGGACCATGAAAGATCAGATGTTTAATAAAAATCCATCCTCTTCTTTTACCTCATTGTCTTTCACTCTCACAGTGCCTCAGTGATAACATAAATAAATCTAGCTTCATCATGTCCGTAAGGATTTCTTGAATCACCTCAGACAAAATACATGTTTAGACATTCTGTTGTTGTTGTTGTTATTCTTATAGACCAACTCATAGGAACCGTGCATAGGGCTTCCAAGGAGCAGCCGGTAGGTTTGAACCACCAACCTTTTGGCTAGCTGTCCCGTGATTATCCTACAGTGCCACACCAGGATATTCTATAGAACTTTGAAAAATCTTGTGTGAGAAAATCAAGTTAGAGTCTATGACCATTTAAAATGCATTTGTGGGGGAGAATTTTTTGCTACCAGTTAGCATGCCAAAAACTGCAAGAGACCTTTGTGCTTACCCTATCAACAAGAATAAGCAAGATGAGCAGCAAAATTAAACGTTTATAGTTTTAAACCCATCAGAGAATAGAAGATGCAAATTTTAGAACCAAATTAGAGAAATGATGAGCACTTCTTCAAAGAGAAGACAGTTACGTATGGCTTCTTCTCATTTCGAGTTGTAAAGAGGGAAGACAGAGAAAAAAGGAGACCTTATGATCTGAATCTAGGGATTAGGATCCTGAAGTTCCCTGGACACAATGTAAATCTACCTCTATCTGCTATCACTTTCCCAAAGGTCTTCATTGATTACAAGGTAGTAGGTAATGTGCTGTAGACTGGGGCAACAAGGCAGAAGGTCAGGGGAGAACAAGGCAGAGATATGTTTCCTTAAATATATGAGACCTTCCCCAAGTGAAATCCAATGACCTGTGGAAGGCCGCATAGAGGTCTGGAGAATTACAGGAGATTCTCTGAGCCACTGCAGGCCTTCATTGAATGTAAGCAAGTGACCCCATAAATGGTGCAAACAGAGCAGAAAAACTAAGAGAAATTGCTCCAAGACAATCAGGCATCACCTACTACACTTTAAGTCAGTCTAGATACTGTCAAAGATTAGAAGAAGGGTGGAAGGATGGAGAAAGATCTCCCAAGATGTGCAAAACCAGTGGAGGGACTGAACAGCAAAGATAACACTCCAAAGACCCCAAAATAATAAAGGTGGACTCTAAAATAGACAGAGATGTTCCATGACTTTAAAACCTGGCAGTTGGGTAGTTAATTTTAAAGAGATCTTGAAATCACCAATACATATAAACTGATGAAAGTAAAATTCCAATCACATTCTGAAAACATTTGAAGCCAGTGGTGAGCTGGCTCTAACTAAAGCTAGAACGTAGCCTAAACCCAGCTCAACCACAGATTAGATTTATTAAGACTACCAAAGACCTGCCTGAAAAAGGAATATATGTGTTCATTTCTGTGACTAAATGTTATTTATCTCAATCTCTACTGCCATTTTATTCATGATATCGGGTACACAACAGTAAAATTGCAAGGCACATACAAAAAAAGCAAAAGATACGACTCATGGAAACGGTGGTTATATGAGTAAATAGAGTATATTTTTATTTTTTGAGTTTCTTTGTTTAGATGATAATTGAATGTTGAAAACATAAGGAATAACATTTTACTATGTAAAAGTAAAATGTATGTTAACAAGAGAACAAAGTTTGAACAAGAGAAAAGGATGTGTATTGAAGTTAAGGAAGCATGAGGTAACATATAACATCATTTGAAGACAGACTGTAACAAATTGTTGTTGTTCAGTGTCGTCCAGTCAGTCCTAACCCATAACAACAGAATGAAACACCACCTGGTCCTCGGCCATCCTCACAAATGCTACTGAGCTTGAGACCATTGTTGCTGCCACTGTGCCAATCCATCTCATTGGGGGTCTCCCTCCTCTTTGCTGTCCCTCCACTTCACCAACCATGATGTCCTTCTCCAGGGTCTGGTCCCTACTGACAACATGTCCAAAGTATGAGAGATGAAGTCTGGCCATCTTGGATCCTAAGGAGCATTCTGGTTGTATTTTCTTGAACACAGATTTGTTTCTTCTTCTGGTAGTCCATGGTGTCTTTAATGTTTTTCTCTAACAACATAACTCAAAAAGCATCAACTCCTCTACCATCTTCCTTTCTCCCTTGTCTTCTTAATGACCTTTTTACCTTCTTCCTAGACAATGTCCTTGATATCATCCCACAACTCTTCTGTGGGATGACATCAAGGACATCATATAGGATTTCCTTTTTGGTCATGATGTCTAATGCATCAAATCTGTTCTTGAGGTGATCTCTAAGTGGGATATGTTCAAGATTACAAGTTAGAGTTGGATATTATAGACCATTGTTGTGTTTGTTGTTAAGTTTGTTGTTGTTGTGTTTGTTGTTAAGGTATCCAAGGAGCGGCTGGTGAGCTTGAACCACCGACCTCAACAGTGCAGTGAATTAATCCACAGCACCACACCACAGATTAATAATTAATTAGAAACAAGTAGGCATATATAATAAAGCAAGTGTGGTGATAAAATAAATCCTAAGAAATAACTTCACAACTCATCTGTCAGTTTGTTGTACTGTGGTGGCTTGTGCATTTCTGTGATGCTGAAAATGATGCCACCAGTATTTAAATATCATCAGGGTCTCAAGTGTGGCACTGTAGGATAAACACTTGACTACTAACTGCAGGCGGGCTGTTCAAACCCGTGAGCTGCTTCTCAGAAACCCTATACAGGGTCGCTTTGACATGGAGCTGATTCAACGGCACTAAACAATAACCACAAGGGTCACTGATGGTGGACAGGTTTCAGTGGAGCTTCCAGACTAACACAGCCTAGAAGGAAGGAGAGACCAACCACTTTTGAATAGTTAGCCACTGAAAACTTCATGAATAACAACAGAATATTGTCTGATACAGTGTCAGGAGAGGAGCCCTTCAAGTTGGAAGATAATCAGCTACAACTGGGAAGAACTAACTCCTCAAAGTAAAGTTGACCTTAATGACGTGGATACAGTAAGCTTTCAAGACCTTCATTTTCTGACGGGGAACAACTCAAAATGAGAAGAAAAAACTGCAAACATCCATTGATAATCAGAATATGGAATGCATGAAGTATGAATTTAGGAAAACTGGATGAAACGGACCTCATAAAGACCAGTGTTCTAGGCATTAGTGAGCTGAATTAGTGGCCATTTTGAATCAGACAATCAAATAGTTTACTATGTTGAGAACAACAAATTGAAGAGAAATAGCATCACATTCATCATCAAAAAGAGTTATCTCAAGGTCTATCTTGAAGCACAATGCTGTCTGTAACGGTAACATCCATACATCTAAAAGGAAGACAAGTTAATACCACTATTATGATAATCTGTGCACCAACCACTAAATCCAGTAATGATGAAACTGAAGAATTATATATATATATATATGATCAAACACACAATTAATATGCATGGATAATTAATGGTGATTGGAATGTGAATGTTGGCAAAAAGAGGAAGGATTAGCAGCTGGAAAATATGACCATGGAAAATATTAAATGATACTGGAGTTGACAAGATAGAATTTTGTAAGAATAATGACTTATTCTTTGCAAATAACTTTTCTAACAATATAAAAAGTGAATTCATCCGCCAAACACTAAGGCAGTGATGATGACATGAAAGAATTCTACCCAGTTCTTCAGCCTGAAATTGGTCACACATTAAATCAAGATGTGTTGATAATTACTGGTGATTAGAATGCACAGGTTGGAAAGAAATAGGAAGGATCAGTAGTTGATAAAATTATGCTCGAGATTGCATGATAGAATTTTGCAAAACCAATGACTTCTTCATTGCAAATACCGTTTTAAAAAAACATAAAAGATGACCAGACACATGGACCTCACCAGATGGAATACAGAGAAATCAAATTGACTACACCTTTGAGAAGAGAGAGTGGAAAAACTCCATATCACTAGCCAAAATAAGGCCAGGGGCAGACTGTGGAAAAGGACACCAATTGCTTGTATGCAAGTTCAGGCTAAAACTGAAGTAAACTAAAACAAATCCATGAGTAAAACCATTTGGGGACCGTATCTGACTTTCCCTGGTTTCACAAGGGGGAAGAAAGTCAAACTCAAGAATCAGCCCAAGGCTTATTCCTATGAAGCAAAGGTCAGACATGCTTCCTTCCTACAACCGTCTTTATCCTATTCTGACACCAACCATTCCTCCCACAGCACTCTGATTCATATCTGGGTTCAAGAATCCATTGCAATGGCCACACAGAACTCATAGCAGTCCTCATGATTGTGGGGTTTATTAGGAAAATGTACATGGTACAGTTCAGGATCAAAACCAACTCAGGACGAAGCAGTTCTCCAGTCAGGAATGCCTCTTGTTTTCCATACCGCAGACATACCGCATTCTTGTCTTCAGCCTATCAGTCATGAGGTCCCTTGGCTTCTACCCTGCTCTTTTATGATACAAAGCTCTTTTAGCCAGTCTGTGAATTCCCCAAGGGCACATTCTGCAAGCAAGACTGCTGGCTGTAGGTACCCAGCTTCACCAGTTCATGGACCTAAATAAAGCCCGAAGCTATTCTATGTCTCCATGACACCACCTCTGAAACATCACTGTTTCTCTAGCTAGGGATATCAAAGTTCACTCATGCTTTTCCTTCGTGATGGTCCTGGGATCTTCCGCTTCTGCTTCTGAGATGGCTTCTTTTAAATCTAGCTGGAGGGCAAAACTAACCAATCCCAGCCTTAGAGTCTGGTAAACCCTATTCGCAAGATCTCACCCAATTACTTGGCGGGAATTAAGAAGACTTTGGATAGAAAAGTCATACAAAGCGAATTTAAGACACCACACTATGAGAGCCAAACTATGACTTTGAACATATCCCACCTGAATTTAGAGATCATCCCAAGAAAAGATTTGATACATTAAACACTAAACACCGAAGACCAGAAGAGGGCTGGGATGACATCAAGAACATCATAAAGAAAGAAAGGTCATTAAAAAGACAAGAAAGAAGGAAAAGACCAAAATGAATGTCAGAAGAGACTCTGACACTTGCTTTCCAGAGTGGAGATTCTAAAGCAAATGGAATAAATGAGGTGGTAAAAGATTTTTAACAGAAATTTTCAAAGGA
>NW_006408524.1:19359941-19388045 GCF_000296735.1 Chrysochloris asiatica
GTCAGAATGCTCTTTATAAGCCAGGATGGTCCGACTCTGTCTCTCACACTTTGGACATACTATCAGGAAGGACCAGCCCCTGGAGAAGGACACCATGCTTGGAAAAGTAAAGGGTCAGTGAAACAGAGGACGACCTCCAACAAGATGGATTGGCACAGAGGCAGCAGCAATAGGCTCAAGTGTAACAACTGTGAGGATGGCACAGAACTGGGCAGTGTTTCATTCCCTTGTGCCCGGGGTCACTGTGAATGAGAACTGACTCAACGGTCGCTAACAACGACAACAACATACACATGGACCTCACCAGATGGACTATATGGGAATCAAGTTAACTACAATTTTGGGAAGAAATTATGACAAAGCTCAATGTCATCAGCCAAAGCCAGGCCAGGGGCAGACTGTAGAATAGACCATCAATTGTTCATAAACAAGTTCAGGCTGAAGCTGACAAAAATTAATACACGTCCACAAGAGCCAAAATATGACCTTGAGTATATCCCACTGAATTTAGAGACTAACTCCAGAATAGATTGGAGATGTTAGACACCAATGATTGATGACCAGAAAAGTTGTGAGATGGCATCAAGAACATCATACATGAAGAAAACAAAAGAACATTAAAAAGACCAAAATGGATGCCAGAAGAGACTCTGAAACTTGCTCTTGAATGTGGAGAAGTTAAAGCAACTGAAAAATAAGAAGAAAGAGGACTGAATGGAAAGTCTCAAAGGGTATCTGGAGAAGACAAAGTCTAGTATTATAACGAAATGTGCAAAGATGTGGAGTTAGAAACTTAAAAGGGAAGAACACTCTCAGCATTTCTCAAGCTGAAAGAAATTAAGAAAAAAATGAAGCCTAGGGTTGTAATATTGAAGGATGCTCTGGGTAAGATACTGAATACTATAGGAAGAATTAAAAGAAGATGGAAGGAATACACAGAGTCACTATACCAAAAAAAATTGGTTGATGTTCTACCATATCAAGAGGTAGCATCCGATCAGGAACTGATGGTCCTGAAGGAAGAAGTCGATGCTACACGGAAAGCACTGGCAAAAGACAAGCCTCTAGAAACAGGTGGAAAATAAATGGAAATGTTTCAACAAACTGATCCAACACTGGGGGCACTCACTCATATGCCAACACATTTGGAAGACAGCTATCCGACAACCAATTGGAAGAGATACACATTTGTGCCCATTGCAAAGAAAGATGACCCAACAGAATGCCGAAATCATTGAGTAATATCATTATTGTTGTTGTTAAGTGCCGTTGAGTCGGTTCCGACCCATAGCAACCCTGTAGGGTTTCCAAGGAGTGGCTGGTGAGCTTGAACTGCCAACCTTGAGTTCAAACTGGCTTCCATAATATCACTATTATCACATGCAAATTCAATGTTGGTGATTATTGAAAGTAACAACTTCCAGAAGAAGAAACAAATCTGTCTTGGAAGTACAGTCAGAATTCTCCTTAGAAGCAAAGATGATGAGGCTTCACCTTTTGTTCTTTGGGCCTGTTATTAGTGGGTGTAAATCCCTAGAAGAAGATATTATACTTGGCAAAGAGGAGGGTCAATGTAAAAGAGGAAGACCTCCCAAGGTGATGGATTGACACAGTGGCAGCAACAATGGACTCAAACATAACAATTGTGAGGTTGGCATATGACTGGGCAGTGTTTTGTTGTGTTGTGCATAGGATAGCTATGGGTTGGAATTAACTTAATGGCACATAACAATAAGAACACAGAAATAATCCAAAAGAAGGCAGGAATTGAGAAAAATTAAACAAAAAACAGATGGTATAAATACAAGACATTTAGTTTATAGGATTAAAATGGATAACATTCACAATTATATTAAATATAAATAGATTAAGGAGTCCAATTAAAGGACAGCCATGATCCGAGTAAATTAAAATGGCAGGTCATATTATATGCCATAAAGGGATAGACGTTACGTATAAAGACATGTAGGAAAACTGGATAAAATGGTGTCATAAAAAAAATGAATTTAAGAAAATTGCAGTTGCCACATTAATAAAAAAAAATTACTACAGGACAAGAATAGATATTTCATAATGACAAAAGTTCATTAATAAAAAAAATACATGAAGTCATAGATGTTTTGTTGTTGTTATGTGTCCTTGAGTCGGTTCAGACTCATAGCGACCCTGTACAGGGTTTCCGAGGCTGTAAATCTTTACGGGAGCAGAAAGCCTCATCTTTCTCCCGCGGAGCAGCTAGTAATTTCGAACTGATGACTTTGGGGTTCGCAGCCCGATTTGTAACCATTAAGCTACTAGAGCTCCTTTAGAACAACTAAAAAGAGAGCAACAGTAGCAATGAAGAATACCTCAATAGCATTGTCAACAAAATTAAACCAAATGCGATTTTAGAGCATTCTACTTAACAACAAACATGATTTTCAAGTGCACATCAAACGTTAGCAATATAGATCATATGCCAGACCATAAACATATACACATACATAATCAATTAATGAATCAATTTATAATAACTGAAATAATACAGAGTATGTTTGCAATGGAATTACATTACATTTTTTAGTGATTAGAAAAATCTCCAAATATTTCAAAATTAAGGCGCACACTTTCAAGCTACTCATTAGTCTAGTAAAATGATAAATAAAGACTATTTTGAACTGAGTGATAATAAAAATACTACATCAAAACTTGAGGGTGTTATTAAACAAATGTTTAGAGGAGAATTTAGGCCTTTAAGAAAGTTTCAAAATTTATATTTAGATTACCATATTAATCTAGGAAAGAAAAATCAAATTGAACCCAATTAAAAAAAAAAACAAAAAAACCAGAAGCCAATGAAATAGAAAATAGATAAACAATAGCAAGAAATGAGTGAGCCAAATAATAATTTTTTGAAGTATTTATAAGATAAGTAAACAGCGTTAGCAAAACTGATCAAGGAAAAAGACAACCCACAATTCTAATACCAGAGTCAATAAGGGAACATCAGTATAAGACAATATTATGAAGAAGTCTATGTCAATACATTTGATAAGTTAGAAAGAACTTCTGGGAAGGCCCAAATTACTGAAATGATTGCAAGAAATAATTGAAAATCTGATAGCCCTTTATTTTTCAGAAAATTTGCTTTATAGTTAAAAATTTTCACAAAGAAAGTCCTAGCTCAGATGGCTTCACTGCTGAATATGATCAAAATTTTAAGACAGAAATAATACAATATATACTAAAACTCTCAGAAAACAGAGAAGGGAACACATCCCAAATCATACTTGTTGTTGTTAGGTGCCATCGTACTAGAACTATATAAAATCTTTATGAGAAAAGAAAAAATCCCACATGCCTGATGGGTGTAAAGGTGCTCAAAATGAAATCCTTAAAAATCCTCTCCAACTATTGAATTAAAGAACATACCACAGGAACTGTATTCCAGGATCAGGAAGCTTTCATCACAAAACCACCATGACCACCAACCAACCACTTCTTGCCAGTTATGGAATGGAGACTGAAGACTGCGGCAGAGCCTGGACATTGGTACCGTTGCAGAAAGAGACCAGGTGAGTTGAGGTGAGCTCAAATCACTAACCTTTCAGCTAGTAGTTGCAGATGCCTTTCCTATCAGTTGTTGTTGTTAAGTGCCAAGTCGGTTCTGACCCATAGTGGCCCTGAACAGGGTTTCCAAGGCTGCACATCTTTACAGAAAGCCTCATGTTTCTCCCACGGAGCAGCTGGTAGTTTCGAACTGCTGACCTTGCGGTTTGTAGCCCAATTCACAACCACTATGCTACCAGAATTCTTATCAGTTAGGAGGCTGCATTCTGGAGTCTCCAGGCTCTTAAATGAAAGAGAAAACTGCCTAAGGAAGCAGACAGATGACCTTGACCTCACTGTCACCTTCAACATTTCATAATTTCAAAATTTCACCTTCAAAATCTCATAATTGATGAGACCTAATTTGAATCCAGATCCAGAGATGATTATACTTTGGAAAAATGGTTTAAAATATTTCTGTAGTGTAAGGATCACCACTCATCTGTCAATGTATTGTGCCATGGCATCTTGCATGTTGTGATGCTGGAAGCTATGCCACCAGTATTTTAGATACCAACAGGGTGACACATGATGGACAGGTTTCAGCGGAGCTTCCAGACAGACAGGGACGAAGGAAAGGCAGACTACTTGTGAATAATATTTAGCCACTAAAAACCTCATGAAAAGTAGAGGAACACTGTCAGATATAGTGCCAGAAGATGAGCCCTCAGATTAGAAGTCACTTAAAACATGACTGGGGAAGAGCTGCCTCCTCAAAGTGGAGTTGACTATAATGACATGAATGGAGCAAAGCTTTCAGGACCTTCATTGCTGATGAAGCACAACTAAAATGAGGAGGAAAAATCCGCAATCATTCATTAATTACCAGACTGTGGATTGTACTAAGTATGAATCTAGGAAAATTCGAAGTTGTCAAAAATGAAACAGAATGCAAAAAGGTCAATATCCTAGGTATTAGTGATCTGAAATGGACTGGTATTGACTATTTTGAGTCAGACAATCTTGTGGTTTACTACGATCAGAATGATAAGTCCAAGAGGAATGATATAACATTCATTGTCAAAAGGAACATTTCAAGATCTATTTTGATGTATGATTCTATCTATGATAGGATAATATCCACATACCTACAAGGAATCCTGGTGTGGCACTGTGGGCTAATACCACTGTGGGCAATGTCGCTTGAACTCCAAGGTCGGTGGTTCAAGCTCACCAGCTGCTCTTTGGAAACCCTATACGAGGTCACTGTGGGTCAGAATCAACCCAACTCAACGGCAGTTAACAACAACACAAGGAAGACTACTTAATACCAATATTATTCAAATTTATACACCAACCACTATCACCAGTGATCATGAGATTGAAGAACCCTACCAACTTCTTTCACGTCCTGGTGTGACGTTGTGGGCTAATGCATCAGACTGCACAGTCGTTTGAACTGCAAGGTTGGTGGTTCAAGCTCACCAGCTGCTCCTTGGAAACTTTATACTATGGGTCAGAACCTACTTGACGGCACTTAACAACAACAACAACCTACTTCTTCAGCTTGAAATTGATGAAACATGCAATCAGGATGTGTCAATAATTGCAGGTGATTGAAATGCAAAGGTTGAAGACAAAGAGGAAGGATCAGTGGTTGGAAAATATGGCCTTGGTGATAGAAATGATGTTGGAGATCACAAGATAGAATTTTGCTAGATCAACTACTTAATTCATTGCAAATTCCTTCTTTTAAATAGCATAAATAGTGACTGTACACATGGACCTCACCAAATGGAATACACAGGAATCAAATTGACTATATCTGTGGGAAAAGATGTGGATAAGCTTCATATCATGAACCTAAAAACAAGGCTGGGGCAGACTTCGATATAGATCATCAATTTCTTGTATGCAAGTTCAGGATGAAGCTGAAGAAAATGAAAACAAGTCCATGAGAACCAAATAGACCTTGAATATATTCCACCTGAATTCAGAGAACATCTCAAGAACAGATTTGATGGTTTAGACAGTAATGACCTGAAGACCAGAAGAGTTGTGGGATAACATCATACAGGAAAAAAACAAAGGCTTTGCTATTATCAGCAAAGCAAGATAAGACCAAAATGGGTATTGGGAGGACTCCGAAAATTTAGGGAAGCTAAAGGAACTGCAATGTCGTTTGAATTGCAAGGTTGGTGGTTCAAGCTCACCAGCTGCTCCTCAGACACCTTATACAGGGTCACTATGGGTCCATTTGACTTGATGGTACTTAACAACAACGAAGGAGCTGGAGGACATGAGGAGATAAAAGAACTGAAAAGAAAATTTCAAAGTGCAGCTTGAGATGACAAAGTCAATTATTATAATGAAATGTGCAAAGAAAACCAAAAGGGAAGGACACTCTCATTATTTCTTAAGCTGAATGAACTGAATAAAAAGTCACATCTCTACTTGCAGTACACATGACAAAAGAGTGAATCTCCTTTATTTATAAAAGAAAGAGACATTTTACTTCTCCTAAAACCCTGAGGAAGGAGCCCAGCTGTGTCACTGGAGGATAAGCACTGGACTGCTATCAGCAACGTCATGGTTCAAACCCACCAGTCACTTCTCAGAAATGTTATATATATACACACATAGCACTTAAAACCCTGTCCAATAGGGTTACTATGAGTTGAAATCAATGCCATAGCAGTGGGTTTGTTTTCTTGGTTGAAGAGACTGACTATACAAACTTTTGTGGTCAGAATTCTGACCTAGTACCTCACCCATAACTAGTCAGAATACAACCTTTTCAGAAACAGTTCCAGGAAGCCAAACCCACCTCTGTAGCAATGGGCCTGAAAACAGTCAGGACTTGGTCCCTTACTGCCAGTTTCCCTAGTATTTGACCTCATTTCTAGGGCCAAATGAGAGTGAGAGAAAGCAAATTTGCTTCCCAGACCAATCACGTGGAATGTCCAGCTTCTAGTTATCAGGTTCCAGCTTTCCTATGCTAAAACTTCCATTCGAAGTATACCTAAAACTATTTTTCCCCCTCAAATAAAGCTTCCCATTCCCTGGCGTGCTCCTGAATCTCTGCCAAATATGGGATGGTAGCTTGTAAAGCCAGCTCTGAATAAACAGCTCCTTCTTGTACTTTTTGGAGTGGTCTTCATTTATTTTTACACTCCCACACATATACTGAATAGGAAAATAGACAAAGCATTTGAACAGGCAATTCAAAAGCAAAGGAAAAAAAATCACAAAGGGTGAAAACACATGAAAATATGTTTACCTCATGTATTCAAATAAATGCAATCAAACTCTCCCATAAGATTGGCAAGGATTTAAATGGAATGATAATAATTTATATTGGAGAGGATTTGGAATAAGGGTCACTATCTACCGTGTGTATATTGAAATCATCTAACCCATGTACAAAGATTGTCATTTTATTGTTACTAAGGAAACATGAGAGACTATTAATATGAGGAAATAGAAAGAAAAGTACAACAATTTATAATTACAGTGCAGCCACGAAGCACTGTCAACAATATATTTGTGGTCGTATAACGTATGAAGCTGGGTCTCCTGATGTGCCACTGTAGGATCAGCACTAGACCTCAAGGTTGATTTGAATCACAGGGTCCACAGTTCAAACTCATTGTTCTTTCCTCCGTAACTCTATATAGGGTTTCCGGAGTCAGACTTACTTGACAGCACTTAACAGTACCACACAATGTTTTAAAGACTGCCCAGCGTGATTACCTTTTTTGGGTAAGGTATCGATCTCCTCATCCTTGTCCAACAGTTTTTCTGGCATTCATACTTGACCATGAGTCTGAAACTTTTCACTCTAGTGAAAAGGACAGATAGACACAGAACGCAAAAGCCATAGCTCAACTGTGAGTATTTGAACTTCATATCAACATAAAAGTCAAGAACACAGGGTTTTCAGAGTGAAAAATACTAATTTTCTAGAAATTTTCTAAACTGAGTTTTTTAAAAATCATGAAAGAAAGGAAATTATGACAGAGGGGACATGCTATCCCTCACAAATACAAAAGTACTTGTAGATTGTTGTTGTTAGATGCTATCAAGTCGGTACAGACTCATAGAGACTCTATATGCAACAGAAAGAAACACTGCCCAGTCCTGGGCCAACCTCACTATTGTTGCCACACTTGTGCCCACTGATGCTGCCACATTGCCAATCCATCTCGCTGAGGTCTTCCTCTTTTGCTCTGACCCTCTACCTTACCAAACATGACACCCTTCTTCAGCAACTGGTCCCGCCTGGCAATATGTCCGAAGTATAAGAGATGAAGCTTGGTCATCCTGGCCTCCAAGGAGCACTCTGGATGCACTTCTTCCAACACAGATCTGTTGGTTCTTTTGGCAGCCCATGGCACTTTCAATATTCTCCTCCAACACCATAACTCAAAAGCATCAATTCTTCTATGGTCTTCCTTATTCACTGTCCAACTTTTGCATGAGGTTATTGAAAATACCATGGCTTGGTTCAGGTACACCTTAGTCCTCAAGCTGACATCTTTGTTCTTCAACACTTTAAGAGATCTTGTGCAGTAGATTTGCCTAATGCAGTATGTCATTTGATTTCTTGACTGCTGCTTCCATGAGTGTTGATAGTTGATTCAAGAAGAATGACGTCCTTGACAACTTCAATCTTTTCCCCATTGATAAGAATGTTATTTATTTGTCCAGTGGTAAGGATTTTTGTTTTCTTTATATTGAGATGTAATCCATACCGAAGACTGTGTTCTTTGATCTTCATCAGTAAATGTTTTAAGTCTTCCTCACTTTCAACAAGCAAGGTTGTATCATCTGCATATTGCTGGTTGTTAATGAGCCTTCCTCCAATCCTAATGCCACCGTTTTTCTTCATATAACCCAGCTTCTCGGATTATTTGCTCAGCATACAGGTTGAATAAGTATGGTGAAAGAATACAACCCTGTTGCACATCTTTCTTAATTTTAAAATATTCGGTGTTCCCATGTTCTGTTTGATTAGAAATGCGCAATCTAGAAGAGGCAGACAAGGTAAGATAGTTTGTTTTGGTGTCGTACTTATGTCATACCTCTGTTGTTGTTGTAGTTAAGTGCTGTTGAGTCGGTTTCGACCCATAGCGACCCTGAACAGTGTTTCCGAGGCTGTAAATCTTTACGGGAGCAGATCGCCTCATCTTTCTCCCACGGAGCAGCTGGTAGTTTCGAACTGCAGACCTTGTGGTTTGCAGCCCGATTCGTAACCACTACGCTACCAGAGCTCCTTGTGTCATACCTCTAGTGTCCTCTTAATGATAGCATAGACCTACCACCCTAAACAAAATGGAGTTGGTTTAGTCACTAGGTCTTGAAAGAGGATCCTACAAATGAGGAAGTTTAAAAATTAGCCAAGATGACCTTATGGTCCTAGAAGGAGAACAGGACAAGGAGAATAGGACTGCTTAAACCCAGCCAAAACTGGTTTAAAGACAAGGTATCATCAAGTCATTCATACCTTCAAGATTGATTGGTCCTGGCATAGAAATATCTGGATCATCTGAGAGATGTCTTGGGGGCTTGACAGTGTGAGAGGAGGGTTAGAGGATTCCACATGAAGAGGCAGTTGCACATAGCACTGGTCTAGAAAAACAAAATGACAAACTCACAAGGGTGTGGGTTAGATAAAAAAAAACAAAACAAAACAAAAAACAGTTACTTTGTACTCTTTTATTTTAAAATTATATTTTATAATCAAAATGTCTGTAGGCAGCAATTTAACCCTGGAAAAAGTGCTCATTGAAAACTGAGTTGAATAGCAGACCTCAAATCTCATTACAAGAATAATAGTCTAACAAAGCCTGCCTATTCTCTGCCATCCACTTTAGCTTGTACAAAGGAAATAATCCCTTAGGCAAGAAGAGGAGACTAATTCAAATACTGTTTTTCTACAGATGCCTTATTGTTCTTCTTTCAAATACAGAGTGCTATAGTTTGTTTGTAATATAGGAGATTCATTTGGCGTCATTAGCTAGGAAATCGGTGTGGAAAGAGTTGTAGACAAATAAAATGGCCTCTGTTTCACTTTGACAGTGTTATTTGGAGTGAAAAACAGGTTTAGATATAAATTAGGATAATACCTTCTGCGTAAAAGCTCATTATATAAAGAATAGCTTAAATTTTGCATTATTAATAGACTATTCTCTGGTGACCATAGATGCATGATTTATTTGAAGTTAAAGGTCAATACTGGGTCAAATCTTGTGCAGTGATTTTTTTCTGGGACAATTTATAAGGAGCACTGTTCTGCTAAATAGAAAATGACTTTGCTTCTTGTATATTAAAAAAAAATAATATTAAGAAGAGAAAAGTCAAGAAAAGGAATCTGCTACATTTCGTTTCTAAGTGTTGCTCAGACTTTTACAATAGTTTGAACTTCCGCATTGGTTATCTTGTCTTGTAAGTCAATTATCCACAAGGTAACCTGGTTCAGGCTATTAAAAAGAATCACATCATAAATTATTATTCTTTTACTCTATTGAAAAGGTTAATTCTAATATTTTGCTGAATCTATGGCGCTATGGGTTAATGCACCAGGCTACAAAGTTGTTTGAGCTGCAAAATAGGTGGTTCAAGCTCACCAGCCACTCCTCAGAAACCCTATACAGGATTGCTATGGGTTGGAACCAACTTGACGGCACTTAACAACAACAACAACAACATAGTACATCTACATTCATTATAGATATTGACAGGGTTTTAAGAAAAATCTTTTTTGTTGTTTTTGTTTTCATCACAGTTTATAAAAGCAATACAGAAATCAGTAGCCTCACATACAAAAAATAGAAGCCATGATAGAAGGAAAAAAACCCAATTACAATAGCTAAAAAAATTGATCTAGACATATCGAAGAGGAAATGTCTAGAAGTTATAGAGGGTACATTCTATAGCAGTCCTAAAGGAGACAAAAGTAGACTAACAAAGGTTTAAGACATATATTTTGTTTCTGGATCTAGGAAAGTCTCTGTGAAAGAACAAGAAAAGGAACAGCAATGGTGTGTATATGTGTAGTTGTGGCGACAAGATGTTCAGATCCTCTGATTTTATTGTTGTAATTAGTTGCTGTGCAGACAGTTTAAACTCATGGTGACCGAGTATGTGCTGAGTAGAACTGCTCCACAGAGTTTTTGAGGCTGTGACATTTTGGAAACAAATTGTCAAGCCTGTCTTATGAGGTGCCTCTGGGTGGGTTAAAACTGCTAACTTTATGTTGTTGTTGTTATTAGGTGGGATCAAGTCAGTTCCAACTCACAGCAACCCTACACATAATAGAATGAAACACTGCCCGGTCTCGCACCATCTTCACAGGTGCTGTTATGTTTGAGATCATCAGTGATCTTCTACTGTGTCAGTCTTTTCTCTTTTTCATTTACCGTCTACTTAACCAAGGATGATGTCCTTCCTATAGGGACTGGTCCCTCCTGACAACATGCCCAAAGTATCAGAGACAAAATCTCATTATCCTCCCTTCTAAGGAGCATTCTGGATGTACTTCCCCCAAGACAGATTTGTTTGTTCTTCTGGCAATCCATAATACTTTGAATATTTGTTGCTAACACAGTAATTCAAATGCATCAATTTTTCTAGGGTCTTCCGTATTCATTATGCAACTCTCACATGTATATGAGGCTGTTGAAAATACCATGCCTTGAATCTGGCACACCTTAGTTCACAATCCGATATCTTTGTTCTATATCACTTTAAAGAGGTCTTGTGCAGCAGATTTGCCTAATGCAATATGTCGTTTGATTTCTTGACTGCTGCTTCCGTGAGCATTGATTGTGGATTCAAGCAAAAGCAAATCTTTGATTACTTTCTTCGTTTGTCACAATAATATTAATTGGTCCAATTGCAAGAATTTTGGTCTTTTTTACACTGAGCTTGAATTTTTTTTATTTTTATTAGTAAGTATTTCAAGTCTCTTCACTTCCAGCAAGTGAGGTTGTACCATCTGTATATCACAGGTGGTTAATGAGTCTCCTTCCAATTCTGATGCCATGTTCTTCTTCATAAAATCCAGCGTCTCAGATTATTTGCTCAGCATACGGATTGAATATATGGTAAAAGGAAAAAAAAAAAACCCTGATGTACAACTTCCTGCATTTTAAACCATTCACTATCCCCTTGTTCTGTTCAAATGACTACCTCTTGGTTGATGTACAAGTTCCTCATGGGCACAAGTAAGTGTTCTAGAATTCCTGCTTTTGGCAATGCTATCCATGGTTTGTTATAATCCACAGTCCAAGGCCTTTGCATAGTCAATAGAGCACAAGTAAACATCTTTCTGGTAGTCTTTGCTTTCAACCAAGATTTATCTGATGTCAGTCATGATATCCTTTGTCCCATGACTATTTCTGCATCCAGCTTGAATTTCTGGCAGCTCCATGTATTGTTGCAACAGTTTTTAAATCATCCTCAGCAAAATTTCACTTGCATGTGATATTAATGATATTACTTGAAGAATTCTGCATTCCATTGAGTCACTGTTCTTTGGAATTGGCACAAATATGAATTTTTTTCCAATCGGTTCTGCAAAGGTCTTGGCATAGATGAAGGAGCACCTCTGGTGCTACATTAGTTTATTGAAACATTTCAATTTGTATTCCATCAATTCCTGGAGCCTTTTTGTTTTTGTCTTTTGCTAATGACTCCAATTAACCTTGGACTTCTTCCTTCAATACCATTTGTTCTTGGTCATATGCTACCTCTTGAAATGATTGAAAGTTGAACCCTCTCAAATTAGCAATATGGAATCAGCACATGAATATATAGACAGACCAACTGAACAGGATAGAAAACACAGAAATAGACCCTTTTCTAATATCTGGAAGAGTTCATGTAGAATTGGTATTAAGAATTCCTTCCTTAAATCTTTAGTAGAATTTACTAGAGAGCACTTTTGAGCTTGGAACTGTCTTTGTCTGCAGTGGATATCTTTCTCAGTAATCCTTCTTTGGTATAAGGAGAACTAGAAATACCTAGACCTAGTTTGGTTTTCTGCCCCTTGCTGGGAGTGGAGGATTTTTTTCTTCTCTCTTTCCCTCAGTAGCAATGAGTCTTTACCGGTGCCACTGGGCTCCCCAGGCTTTGCTTCCCCTTTCCCAGAGATTTGGACTTTTGTCCCTTATAGCAGACAGTTAGGGGAGGTACAAATGGATAACACATTTGGCTGGTAACAAAAAGGTTGAGCTCTTCAGAAGAAAGTCCTGGGGATCTATTGCTGAAAAATCTGCCAGTTTAGGGGGACTGTCATCTTTGTTATTTAACGCTTTGAAGGGGTCTTGTGAAGCAGATTTGCCTAATGCAATATATATTCTACTCTGACACACATGGGGTCACCATGGGACAGAATACACTTGAGTGCAACTAGTTGCTTTTGACAGAGAGTTTGGGCAGGTTGGCAGTGTCTCATGCCAGGAGAAGCTCTGTCAACACTGGACTGTGAACCACAAGGTCGGCAGTTCAAACCCACCAGTTTCTCCTTGGAAATTCTGTAAGTGTCGCTATGAGTCGGAACCAACTTGACAGTACTTAATAACAACAACAATCCTTGTGGACGGAGTATTGATGTGACCCATGGAATAAAGCACTGGACTGCAAAGTCCATTTGAACCACAAAGTCATTGGTTCAAACTCACCAGCTGCTCCTTGGAAACCCTTTACAGGGTTGCTATGAGTCAGAACCAACCAGACAGCACTTAACAACAACAACAACAATCCTTGTGAATACCACACCTGGTTCTGTCAGAAAGAATTTAAACATGTCAGAGGCGCCCAGGGGCTAGCCCACATTCAGTCTTTACTGATTCTTTACTTGTCAGTTGATTTCTTCCAACCCACTGCATGCTGTCATGTTTTCCTCCCAAGCTCTGTCACAGGTAAGAGATTCCTGCTTCTTCTTGTGGCGAAGCAGCAATCTCTCCTCGGATATCAATCTGCTTTGTTATGCTGTGACTTCTGCTTTCTAATAGATTTACAAAAATGATGATTTTGTAATTTATCTGGCTTTTTCTCATTGTTAAGGGTGATGTTCTTTCCAGTTTTCTAGGTCCTAGGAGGATACAGATCACTAGGAATTTAATCTCTAATAGAAAATGACTTTTGATTTCAGGTATTTCTGGGTAAAACAAGCCACAATCCAGGGAGAATGTTCCTCTACATTCCATTCATAAGACTACAGCTGTTGTTGTTAATTGTCGCCGAGTCACTTCTGACTCATAGGGCCCTGTATAGGGTTTCCAAGGAGTAGCTGGTGAGTTTGAACTACCACTTTTGCAGTTAGTAGTCCAGTGCTTATCCTACATTGCCATGCCAGGACACCGAGACTACAGTAGAAATTCCAAAACTGGGGGCACCCCAAGTTGTAGATCAATACTAAATAATGAAGACTTAGGGAGTCCTGGTGTGGCACTGTAGGTTAATGAACTGGACTGCAAAGCCGGTTTAAACCACAAGGTCGGTGGTTCAAGTTCACCAGGCGCTCCTCGAAACCTTATACAGGGTCTCTCTGAGTCAGAACTGACTTGACAGCACTTAACAACAACAACAACAACAATAGATACCCAATGAAGGGACCTCATAAGTAGGACTGGATTTGTGGGCTATATCTCCTTTAGATGAAAAGAAAGTAAAATTTAGCATACACCTTTCAATTCTTTCCCTACAATTATAAATCTGTATAGGTTACTTAGACCTTTGCTTCTGAATCTTCAATACATATCAAAATCAATTAGTGTACTTTTAAAATACTAATGCACAGTGCCCCCAAACCAATTACATCTGAATTTCTGGATGTGGTTCCTAGGCATTGGTAACTTTTTGAAACCTTTTGGATTTTTAAAATAGGCAGTCAGATTTGAGACTCAAGACCTAGATCCTTGAGTAGTACCAGAGAAATCTACACAGAGATAAGATTATCAGCAGACCTTAAAACTAGAGCATTTGCCATGAATGAATGGCTGACCTCAGACCTAAATTGAGACTCCCATTTTGAATTTTAAAAAAATATAGGTTAGCCTAAAAAATCTTTGCTTCTAATGTTCTAAAAAGACAAATTAAGTTTCTTATAAAAGTGTGACTGCTTGTAAAAGGAACAACTGTCAGGATTTTTAGTTTGTTCTAGGAATCATTTGTTAAAAGGATGTGTATACTACTTGTCTTGGGGAGAATAATTTAGTCAACATTGCCCCAGGAAGTGAGGAAGTAAAATTATTAATGTTCGGTAAAGATGAAGCCGTAAAATTATTTTGTAACTCTACAACCAAATGAGGGAGCTCCAGTCAACTAAGTTCTTGTTCTATCAGATCAAACTTCACATTTTGTTCACTCACTGAGACCTTTTGCTCCATTTTTGCTCTTTGTAAATCTATAACTAAGGTAGAAGACTAAGCTTATTACTTTAAAATAAGAAGAAAAGGAAAACATACAAGTTAGATTGATTGCTCTCAATATATTGTCTTGTTCAATAGTCCCCAAAATGTTAGCAAATACTAATGTTAAAAAAAAACCAAAAAACTGTTTAAAAATGATTATAGTTTAATAATGCCCCTTGTCACTTTTGCCGTGTTTCTCTTCATGCCTGCAAACACACAGTCCTTTGTTTCCTCTGATGAAAACTTCTCTGGATAGATATAATGTGGAACACTACAACGTCCTGACTGCATGCTTACATGTCTCCCATCTCATTAAGCATTTGTATCCTTCAATAAAACTCATGGTTTTCATTTTTAACAGAGTGTCACTTTGTTGTTTCACTGTGACATTTCTTGGTGACTATAAAGGGATCTGCAGGTAAATTTGCCTCTACAACCTCTGTGACAGTGGGACATTGGAGCTTTAGCACCAGCACAGGATCCCAGAATCTGGAACAAGGTTTTGAGCATCTTAAATTTGAGCCTCAACTCTCTTTGCGTAAGAAGCTCCCTGAATTTCTTTCTTATTCCTTTCTGTTTTTTGAAAATGAACCGTACGTTCCTTTCGTTTTTAGAATCCATATAGTCATGTGTCTAAGGCGCTCTGAACTTTTCTTAATTAAATATATTGCCTGGATCTTAGAAACTGGCTTTTGTTGGGGGGAAAAAGACTTCTGAAGCTAACCTTGTGTTGCTTTTGAGAATGTGAGAAATGCCATATCTAAGCATGGCGCCTCCTATAGGAACTCTCAGTCATTACATAGATAAACATTCTGATTATTCAACGTATTTATTCCTGTCTCTTGACACGACCTAACTAAGTTTGTTGCTGTTGTTAAGTGTCATCAATTTGATTCTGACCCATATGACCCTGAAAAAAGTTCCAAAGAACAACCGGGGAACTTGAACCACTGACCTTGTGGTTCAAACGACTTTGCAGTTCAGCACATTAACCCACAGTGCTACACCAGGACTCACCTAACGAAATACAACCTTAAAAATTAGGGACTACCTTAGGGAACTTTTGATCTTTCTAAATTAATTTTCCACTCAGAAAATTATAATAAAAATCCTGGATTAATTAGTTACAATGGAATATTAATCCTCATTGGTTTTTTGAAGCCTCCAAAAGACATCAGCATGGCAAAGATAACGTCTCTGCAAGATACTGTCTCTAAATTAATGGACTAGAATAAGAATTAGAGTAACCAAGAAAAATAAATAACCAAGAAAACCCTTGCTATACTCCCATCCTCCAGTACAATTCCCTCTGCTCTTGTGCTAGCAGGTATTTCTCTGTTTCCTTCTCTACCTTCTGATTGCTCTGGAAAGACTTGATGTGAACTTCCTATCTACCTAAAGAATCTGTGGGTTATTTAAGCCAGCAGGTCTAGAGCCAGAATGTTTAAAACCTATTCTTGCAGTGGACACTGGAGAAAGCCCAAAAAACATTATTATTTCTTTCATTCCCTGGACTCTTACAGAATTACATAGTGTTGCTAGAGATTTTCCAGATTTGCATGAGGATCTTTATAAGGGTGGTAAAGAATGCAACGTCATTATTAATGCTTATTCGCCTAGGTTGCCTGATTGCTATCAATTCGTTCACATATCAGTTGACCCTGGGGATGTTAAATTACAGTTAGATATGCTGAAATAAAAAAGCCAAGATAATTTAGCTTCTGATACAAACAAAACTATAGAACCCCCTACAAATATGTAAGAATTTGAAAGGGGATTTTTTTATACCTGAATATTTACATTTCATGCGAACACAGTTAGGAATGTGATGAAGCATACCTTGGAGGAAGATTTATTTACAACCCACAATGTGCAAATGATACAACCTTGTTTGCTGAAACTGAAGATGAAAATGAAAGAACATAGCCTTTGGTATGAGTTACACCTCAGTGTAAAGAAAACAAAAATCTTCACCATTGGATCAATGAAGATAAATGGAAAAAAGACTGAAGTTGTCAAAGACTTAAATTTACTCAGATCAACAATCAACACTCATGGAAGCAGCAGTCAAGAAATCAAACAACGTATTGTATTAGGCAAATCTGCTACAAATCAAGACCATTTTAAGGTTTTCAAGACCAAAGATGTCTGAGGACTAAGGTACACCTGACCCAAACCATGGTGCTTTCAGTAACCTCATATTCATGTGAAAGTTGGATAGTGAATAAGGAAGGCAGCAGAAGAATTGATGCATCTGAGTTATGGTGTTGGTGAAGAATATTAAAAGTACCATGGACTGCCGAAAGAACAAACAAATCTGTGTTGGAAGAAATACAGCCGGAATGCTCCTGAGAAGCTAGGATAACCAGACTTCATCTCTCATACTTTGCACATAGTATCAGGAGGGATCAGTCCTGGGAGAAGGGCATCATGCTTGGTAAAGTAGAAGGTCAGCCAAAAAGAGGAAGCCCCCCAATGAGATGGATTGGCAGCAGCAATGGGCTCAAGAGTAGCAATGATTGTGAGGTTGGCTCAGGATCGGGCAGTGTTTTGTTCCATTGTGCATTGGGTCACTATGAATCGGTACTGGCTCAATGGCCACTAACAACAACAATAACAACATTAAAAATGAAAGAAAGTCCTTTTCCATTCATATACAGTCTTTTCTACATATACCCTGTCAAAATTCTGTTGGTTCAGGCTGTCTTTCCCTCAAAATTACCCCTGCTCCAGACCTTGCTCTGTGCCCCGACTTAGGATTCCTGCTTTCAGGGCCTGGATGCTGATCTTAGTTTGCCCTGACCTGCACTTGAGACTCTCTTATCTTTACAATCATGAGATACGTCCTTAATATAAACTTCTCTTTAGATATATTTTGTTGCTGTTAACTGTTGACCTTATGCTTTGTTATATATATATATATATATACTTCTCTAGAGAACTCAGCCTAAGACACTTGGTTCAGGAACGTGATATTCTTCAAACTGATGTCTTTGTTCTTTACCACTTTAACTTAACAGTTACTGTTATTGTTGTGTATGGTTGGATTGGCTCTGATTTATAGTAACCCTGTATAGGATTTCCAAGAGCAGCCCTAACCACATAGTAGAGGTCAGATGCTTATTTAAGATCTATGCACAATTAACTCCATTGTTATTCTTAAATTCCTACTGTCCTTAACCCATGTTTGTGGTTTCCTTTCAACTTTCCAAAGTTTTCCCCGATGCAGAATGCTTCAATGCGATAGAGCTTTGCAGTACATTTTTTAACATTCCTAAACATTTCTGTTGTTGCTATGTGCTATCAAGTTGGTTCTGACTCATAGTGACCTTGCATAGGGTTTTTGAAGAATGACTGGTGGGTTTGAACAACCAACCTTGTAGTTAGCAGTCCAGTGCTTATTCTATGGCACCACACCAGGGCTCTGAGCCACACCAGGACTACTTGTAGAGTCTGTTGTTTTTGTGAAGTACCGTTGAGTCGATTCCGACCCATAGTGACCCTTTATAGGGTTTCCAAGGAGCGACTGGTGAGCTTGAACCACCAAACTTGTAGTTCAAACGGCTTTGCAGTCTGGCACATTAACCCACAGCGCCACACCAGGACTACATTGTAGAGTCTTGTTGTTGTTGTTGTTAAGTGCCGTCGAGTCGGTTTCGACCCATAGTGACCCTGAATAGGGTTTCCGAGGCTGTAAATCTTTACGGGAGCAGATCGCCTCATCTTTCTCCCGCAGAGCAGCTGGTAGTTTCGAACTGCTGACCTTCCGGTTCACAGCCCAATTCGTAACCACTACGCTACCAGAGCTTCTTACATTGTAGAGTCTAGAGACTCATATTTATTTGCCTTTACTTATGCCAACCAACAATTGACCTAGAGTCCCATGCCTCCAGATTTCACTAAGGCCACACACATTTTTCTCAGATTTTACATGCCTGTTTATACCTTGGCAATTTTCCAATGCATCGACTTTATTATGGTTTGTCAGTGACTTACTCATGTGCTCCCTACTTGACAGATTTGTCTTAAGGACAGTGTAACCTTAGTAAAACATTTAGCTCTTGGAAGACAAAGTTACTAGAAAATTATATAATTGGTTCAGCCTTGTGAAATACTTGGTTGTTGGTGGTTATGTGCCATGGAGTCGTTTGCAACCTCTAGTGACCCTGCATAGGGTTTCTGAGGCTGTAAATCTTTACAGGAGCAGAAACCCTCATCTTTGTCCCACAGAGCTGCTGGTAGTTTTGAACTGCTGACCTTAAGGTTAGCAGAGCAACTCGTAACCACTAAGCTACCAGAGCTCCTTATCTCCTGAAATACTTCATCATTTAATCTCTAATGAAGATACTTCTATTTAGCTCAAGTGAAAAGAAGCTCTTAAAGCCTTTCCTCTACCAAGAATAAAGAGACAATTTAGAAGCTACTCTGGACTCTTGGGCTATTATCAATCCTGGGAGAAAGACTTCTGGAAAGATTTGCAGGCTTGGAAACCCTATATAAAGTCGCGATGAGTTGGAACCGACATCTGGCTATTGTCAAACCTAGATTTCTTACTCTTCCCTCATAGTCCAACTTTTATACATCTATTTAAGAAAAGTTTAAGTTCTGTAGGACCAGCAATTGACTGCTAATGACAAGGTCGGCGGTTCGAGCTCACCGGCTGCTCCTCAGAAGAAAGATGAGGCGTTCTGCTCCTGTAAAGATTTATAGTCTCAGACACCCTGTACATTACTGTTATGAGTCTGAACTGACTCGGTGGCTCTTAACAGCAACTACAAGTCAGCTTTTTAAAATCTTACCTAGAAGATTAAGGAAGTCCTGGTGTGGCGCTTTGGGTTAATGCGTCAGACTGCAAAGCCGTTTGAACTACAAGGTCAGTGTTTTAAGCTCACCAGCTGCTCCTTGGAAACCCTATACAGGGTCACTATAAGTCAGAATGGACTCGACAGCACTTAACAACAAGATCAAGGAGCAATAACTAAATTAGAAGAAACTTTGACTAACACTCCCACTTACGGGTTACCCATCATTTGGTAGTCTAATGGATTACAGGCTGGGCTGCTAACTGAAAGGTCATCGGTTTGAATCTACCAGCTGATCCTTCTGGAGCAAGAGTAGGATTTCTGTTTCTGTAAAGATTTACTCAGAAACCCTATCCAGGGTCACTATGAGTCTGAACTGACTCCATGGCGCACAACCAACCACCACCACCATCATTTGGACTTTTAGTTATATATGAAGTTTCTCACAATACATTAACAAACAGCTAGATCCCATAGCTATTTTGTAGACTCTCAGAAGGAGCGGCTGGCAGATTCAAACTGGTATAGTGCTGCAGGGTAACGCTCTGGACTGAAAGGTCGGTTTGAACCACAAAGTCAGCCATTCAAACTCACCAGCTTTTCCCAGGCAGGGTTGCTATGGAGTCGGAACTGACTTGATGGCGCTTAGTAACAATAACAGCAACACACCTTTTTCTCAAGGCTGTAGTTGCTACAGCTAAATTGGTAGAAAACACTACAGATATAATAAAAAACAACCCCCCCCCACAAAAACGTTTTAGACATTTAGACCTCATGCTGTATTACTTAATCCATTTTAACCCAATATTTATCTGTAGCAGACTCACTTCTTATAAAGTTCATCTAATAGATTCAAATATTATATATGTTGTTGTTATGTTAAGCACTGTAGACTCCATTCCAACTCATGACAACCCTGTATAGGAATTCCAAGGCATAGCTGGTGAGCTTGAACTGCCGACCTTGCAGTTCAAACCCATCTTGTGGTCCAGTGCTCTACCCTACACCTACACCACACCAGGACTACGTATTACATACGGTGGTGGTGATGGTTATGTGCGGTGCAGTCGGTTCCGACTCACAGCGACCCTGTACAGGGTTTCTGAGGCTGTAAATCTTTACAAGAGCAGAAAGCCTCATCTTTCTCTGGTGGAACAGCTGGTAGTTTTGCACTGCTGACCTTGAGGTTAGCAGCCCGATTCATAAACACTACACTACCAGAGCTCCTTGTATTACATATAGTGTTATTTAAATCTGACTACTCTTCTCCCCGTAGTTAATAAAGATAATTGTAATCCTCCTGATTGTTTAGATTTAACTGAGCAGCTTCTGACACCCTATATGATTTAAAAAAAACAAAACAAAACAAAAAATAACTTTGACAATCCCTGATGTGATAGTCTTTGCAGGTGGTTCTTATTTGAAACTAGCTCCAATTTCTCACCAGCTACAATTTCTATTGAAATTCTTCAAAGCCAGTCATAATCTAAAGCAGAGGTGGCTTGAAGTCAGTCAAGTCAGTCCATTCCATTTCCTAATACCCAAACCAGGAGAAATACATAATGTGTCTCAAGTTGGTAAGCTTTTATGTATAGAGGATCAGCTTATTCAAGAAAGAAGTCCAGTAATTCAGCTTATACTGAGGCCTTGCTATAAGTAGATCAGTTAGGCCAATACACCCTAAATACTCTCAGAGTTCCCATGAGTATCCTTTCATACAATGGTAGCATACAATAGAAGAGTGGTTTTAAGTTAATATCCATACAAAAAAGAGAATTTGTCCTCTCAGTAACTCCTATTTGAATAGACATAGATAGGGCTAGCCATTCCTCTGAGTCTTGTTCCTTCTAAGAGTATATTTAAACTAAAAAGATCTATTCACAATCTCAGAGTATTGTAAGTCTTGTGTTGCACTATGGTAGAATCCTAGAGGTTCAGGAAATCTGTCTGTCTATAACCCGAAGCAAGAGGGAGAAAACTGTTATTTGGGTTACATTAACTTTATTAAAACTTTGTCCCATTGTTTGCCCCCACCCCATTTTCTTTCTCTCTCTCCGTCCCTACCCTCCCACCCCTGCCCCAGATTCTCCACTTAATGGTGAAAACGGTGACCCCTGGCTCAGAAGCTTGCTGTTGATGGAAGAACTTTTGAAAGGTATACATAGAGAAGAAACATGAGCAGATAGCTGTATCTATGTTCCTCCCAAGGCGCTCAGGTAGTGTAGTGGTTACAAGTTGGACTGCTAACCTCAGGGTCAGCAGTTTGAAACTACCAGTTGTTCCTCAGGAGAAAGATGAAGGTTTCTGCTCCCATAAAGATTTACAGCCTCGGAAACCCTATACAGGGCTGCTATGAGTCAGAACCAACTCTACGGCACAAAATCACCAACGAACCATGTTCCTCCCAAATTAAAAATTCTTCAAAGGGTTAGACTGTCTCTTGTTTTTGTTTGTCCAATGTTTCCTATACTTGATAAATTGATTGGTTAATGAATGAGTTAAAGAAATATTTTGTCCATTCATTCATTAAAGCCATTGTGCTTGGTCTCAGGATAAAATGGAAAAGGAGATAAACTAGTCTTTGTCCACATGACGCATACACTGAAGTGTAGGTGTAAGTAGGGGGCATGCCTTAGTTTCCAAGTGTCAGAAATATCATGAGTGAATGGCTTTAAAGAACAGAATTTCTTCTTCTCACACTTCTGGCAGCTAAAACCCTGAATCAGTCATTCAGCTTTCTTATTTGTAGGCATGGGTGTTCCTTGGATTCCTGAAATTGTAGGCAGGTCCTCCCATCCATGATGCGTGTTTTTCCTTATGTGTGTCTCATCGTCTATCTGTTCATTTCATAATGTAGAAGTGGTGAGATTTAGAACTCACCCTGCTCAGACCTGATCTCGTTAATATAGCAAAGACCCTACTTCCAGACAAGGTTAAATGCACAGGTACAAGAGTTAGGATTCCATAACGTATTTGGGAGAACACAATTTAATCCATGATAGCAGACAGACATTAAACAAGTAAACAAAGATCCAGATAACAAATGCAATGGGGGAAAAAAAATAGAGTCAGTGGATAGAGACTCTAACTAATGAGAGGTTACCAGCCATAGGACTATCTGGGGAAAGAGGGACCATGAAAGCAAAGAGGCAAATGTAAGGCCAAAACTCATGATGTGAGAATGGCTAAATGTGTTCAGGATGTAGCAAGACGACTCATGAAGTCAAATCATAGTGCTGGAGGGAAAAAGCGGTATGAAATGAGGTCATAGAGATCTGTGCAAATGGACCATGCAGAACTTTGTAGGTTCTTGGTAAGGAGTTGGCATTGGATAATAAATGGACTGAAAAGCTGTTGGAGATTCTTAGTCAAGCGAGTAAAGCACCTGATTTGTATTTTTGAAAGACCACTTTGACTTTTGTGTGGCAAAAGAATGGATTAAATGTTATTATGACATTATTGAGCATAAATGTCTTAGTCAGGCAAGGTACATTGACTGTTACAATCCACTGAATGGGGCAATGTTCTTACAAGTATCCTCTCAGGGGCACCCTCGAGATCAAAAGACAAAATCAATATTTTTGAAGAGAAATGTTCCTCTGAGAGGCAATTCATGTTAGATGGTGACCGATAAATTTATAAAGCATCTCTCCTTTAAATACATATTTTCCGAGACTGTCGTTCTGGAGAATTCAGGTACAACATTTTAATTGCTGTCATCATAAACAGTCTATGTTCTGTAACTATGGAAACTAGAACATCATTTTTTGTTATGTTCTGTGGTCACTAACTTAGCAAAATCAGCATCTCTCCTTAAGAATGGCCATGGATCGGTGTGTCTCCTTCCCTTGTGTCATTAAACCAGTGCCCACGTATCTGCTTCCACTTCTTTTAAACAAACATGTACTCAATGAACAGCTCAAAGCAATAGGAAGTCTCAACTTGTCTTGCGTATCTTCCAACCAGATCTAATCTGGAAGTGAAAGTGAGGAAAACAGGGGTCTCAGAGAAGACAGTTACCTGGTCCTCACCTGTAATCAGAATGCCTGTAGCTCTCTCCTAATTCAATCTTCAGGACAGAACTGGCCACGACTACATTGTAGATTGATCCAAAATTTGGGCCTTCACTCAGACCAACCTAGGCTCAAACCTGCTTTCCAAGTTGTGCGATATTGATCAATCAACACTTGTAAGCCTCAGTTTCTTCATCTGTAAAATTAGAATAATCATATGGATACCTCAAATATTTGCTGTTCTAGATGTAAATCATGCAGGCAAATGGATTAGCACAGCACATAGCATAGGGTAAGCTAGTAATAGTGTTTTAAAGCTGTATTTCAAATGGTAGTTAAATAATTAGGTTGGTAAAGCAGGTTCTGGTCAAGAGGGAATAAGTCATACTACTCTCTTTTCCAAAGATTACAATGAAAAGGTCTGGACAGGAAACATGAAGCAACTATCTGAGAACTCTGAAAAATAAGGAAAGCAGGCCAAATGGGGAGGAGAATAAAAAATTCAACGATTTGGGTATTTTTTCTTCCAGTCTCTTGGCATAGACTCTAGAAGAGTCTGAATCTTGAAACTGTGTAACAGGTGTTAGCAAAAAAAAAAAAAAAAATCTGTAAATAAAATGTCTTTCTTGGGCTTGAGAGCCAGGAAAGGAGCTCCTGAGGGACAGAAATCTTTACCACTCTCCCACCCCCCGCCCCACTCAAGCATGCCCCAGTAATGAAGCCGCAGAACCTTGGCAGTGACAATAGTGACAGTAATGGTGGCAACAGTGCTGGCAAATAGAGCAGCAGGATCCCCGAAGGTTATTTTTTCTTGTCATTTAGCTCTCAGGTACACCCAACTGTAGAGAGTACACGACAGAGGAGGGATGCTAAAACCATGATTGTCTTAGAGAGTCAGAAAGAGTTCTTAGAAGCTAGATAACCTCCTGCCATCAACTCAGTTCCGATTCCTAGTAACCCTACATAAGGTTTCTGAGGGAGCAGAAAGCTTCCTCTTTCTCCCACAGAGTGGCGGGTGGATTTGAACAACTGGCCTGTGGTTAGCAGTCTAACATGTAGCCCACTATATTACACTCCCAGGACTCCATACAAGACAAATAGTGGCTGTGTGCCGTGGAGTCGGTTCCGACTCATAGAGACCCTGTACAGGGTTTCCGAGGCTGTAAATCTTTATGGGAGCAGAACGCCTCATCTTTCTCTCCGTGGACCTTGCGGTTCGCAGCCCGATTTGTAACCACTACGCTATATAGTGTCAGGGAATTCAGAGGAATCAGCTAGAGAAAGGGATCTTTTCCACTCAATTATATGAAAGAAAAGCTGTTGCCTTTCTAAATTTCAGAAAGATCCCACAAAGTCTTGAACTCACCCCCAAGTTATGTGTGCCTGAATGTGTTCAGAAGCAATACAGCAAGGTCTTTGAGAGCTGAAATAGAGTACAGATAACCACACAGGTCCTAAATCTGACCCCGTAGTAGGGGCACACACAGGGCAGGCCAGAGTCCGACTGAAAAGGCTTTAAAAATTAAGCTGATCTTCAAACCATATCTAAAGGAGGGTCTTGACTGTGGCTGGTTGAAACCTAACTAGGTTACTTGCTTACTAAAGTAAATAACAAAACAAACACAAACCTAATGTAATGCAGACTCCATAACATAATATTAAAAGTGTCCAGGATACAATCCAGAATTATTTGACATATTAAAATCTAGGGAAATCTCAATTACTTTTCAGAGAAAAAGAAATCCAAATGCTAGAATCATTAGACAAAACAGACCTTAAGGCACCTGTTATAATATTTATCCCTGAAGTAAAGGTGTCAGTTTGTTGAAAGGATGAGGTTTGTGTGTTGCTGGAATGTGGGAAGCTAGGCCACTGGTATTTTGCAAAGGAATTTATTTCAGTGAACATTATAGAGAAGGGACTATGGTACAGTTAACAGACTCTGAAAAGCCTAAAAATGTGAATAAGATAGAGCTTCAAGTTTCTGTTGTATTTCTAGGTAACTTGGACGTTTTGCAAAAAGCTCACTAAAATATGTTTGTAATCTACACCTTTTTAAAAACACCACCCAACTAACTATATGAAAAGTTATAATCTTCCTAAATCTCAAAAAGACACTATTTTAGCAAAGTTTTTTTTTTAGAAAAAGCAAATGTATGACTCATGATTCTATATTTAGTTCTTGTGAGCTTTGGGCTTAGGATACAGAAATGGAATATAGAAGGAATGAAGTTGAAATAGTGGAAGGATCCTTGTCCGCTGGTGTAGGATGGGTCAAATGACTTTCATGTCATTGCCTAAATTTGAAATGGTTTGGGATTACTTTTTTTTTTCAACTAAATAAATCAACTCTTGTTGTTGTTGTTGTTAAGTGCCATCGAGTCGGTTCCGACCCATAGCGACCCTGTACAGGGTTTCCGAGGGTATAAATCTTTACGGGAGTAGAAAGCCTCATCTTTCTCCCGCGGAGCGGCTGGTAGTTTCGAACCGCTGACCTTAAGGTTCGCAGCCTGATTCGTAACCAATCAACTCTAAGAGGATTTAAAATACTGGTGAAGATCAAAGACTTCAACCTTCAGTACGGGTTGCACCACAATGCAAAGAAAACAAAAATCTTCATAACTGGGCCAATAAATAACATCATGATAAATGGTAAGAAGATTGAAGTTGTCAAAGATTTCATTTTGCTTGAATCCACCATTAAAACTCATGGGAGCAGCAGTCAAAAAATCAAATGACATATTGCAGTAGGTAAATCTGCTACTTAAGACATCTTTAAAGTGTTCAAGAACAAAGATGTCAGTTTGAGAACTAGGGTGCACCTGACCCAAGTCACCGTATTTCAATTACCTCATATGAATGTGAAAGTTGGACAATAAATAAGGAAGACTGTAGAAAAATTGGTGCATTTGAGTTATGGTGTTGGAGAAAAATATTGAAGGTACTGTAGACTGCCAAAAGAACAAACAGGTCTGTGTTGGAAGAATGCACCTTAGAAGCCAGGATGGCTATACTTCGTCTCTCATACTCTGAACATTTTATCAGGAGGGACAAGTCTCAGGAGTAGGTTATCATGGTTGGTACAAGTTGAGGGTCAGTAAATAAGACCCCCAACAAAATGAATTGACATGGTGGCAGTGGCAATGGGTTCAAATGTAACATGAATTGGGGGGAAGGCACAGAAAAGTCAGCTTGTGTGTTGCTGTGATGCTGAAAGTGATGCCACCAGTGTGGTGCTAAAAGAGAATGCACTGGACTGCAAGGTCAGTTTGAACCACAAGGTTGGTGGTTCAAACCTGCCAGTCGCTCCTCAGAAACCCTATATAGGGTTGCTATGAGTTGGAAACAAGCTGACAGCACTTAACAACAACTACAAGTGTTACCCATGATGGACAGTTTTCAGCAGAGTTTCCAAACCAAGGCAGATTAGGCAGAAGGAGAGGCAGATCTTTTCTGAATGGTTAGCCACTGAAAACTTTATTAATAGCAATGGAACGTTGTCTGACACAGTGCTGAAAGATGATTCCCTGAGGTCAGAAGGCATGTAAAATATAACTGGGAAAGAACTGCCTCCTCAGATTTGAATTGACCTTAATGATGTGGATGGAGTAATGCTTTCGGGACCTTCATTTGCTAATAAGGAACACTCAAAATGAGAAGTAACAGATGCAAGCGCCCATTAATAATTGGAATATGGAATGTATGAAGTATGAATCTAGAAAAATCAGAAAATGTCAAAAATGAAATGGAACACACAAAGATTGATATCTTAGGCATTGATGGACTGGGAGCTGTCATTTTTAAATCAATCATATGGTTTACTATGCTGGGAATGAGAAATTTAAGAAGAATGACATTACATTAATTTTCAAAAAGAACATTTCAGGTTCTATCTTGAAGTGCAATTTTATATGTGATAATAAAATATCCATAATCCTACAAGGATGACCATTTAATACGATGATTTTTCACATTTACTCACCACCACTAAAGCCAATGATGACAAAATTGAAGAATTTTCTCAACTTCTTCATGGGAGAAAGATAAGGCTTTCTGCTCCCTTAAAGATCTGCAGCTTCAGAAACCCTATACACTATGAGTTGGAACCAATTCAATGGTACAAAACCACCACTACTACCATCAACTTCTTCAGTCTGAAAACTGGCTGAACATGCAATCCAGATGTGCTGATAATTACTGGCGATGTAAAAGTTGGAAACAAGGTTAATAGTAGAATACTAGGAGCCCTGGTATGGCACAGTAGGATAAAGCACTGAACCATAAGGTTGGTTTGAACCACAAGGTTGATGATTCAAACTCACCAGCTTCTCCTTGGAAAGT
>NW_006408524.1:19389590-19390743 GCF_000296735.1 Chrysochloris asiatica
AACCAAAGACCAGAAGAGTTGTAAGATGACATCAAGAACATCATCCATGAAGAAAGCAAAAGGTCATTAAATAGAAAGGACAGAAATAAAAGGTCAAAAGTGAATTCAGAAGATATTCTGAAACTTGCTCTTGAGCATAGAGAAGCTAAAGCAATTGGAAGAAATCATAAATGAAAAGAGCTGAACGAGAAAATTTCAAAGGGCAGCTCACGAAGACAAAGTGAAATATTATAATGAAAGGTACAAAGACCTGGAGTTAGAAAACCAAAAGAGAAAAACATGCTTAGCATTTCTCAGGCTGAAATAACTGAATCAAAAACTCAAGGCTCTAGTTGCAGGAATGAAGGATTCTATGGATGAAATATTGAATGACACCAGAAGCATCAAAGAATATGAAAGCAAGAAACAGAATCACTATACTAAAAAGAATTGGTTGATTTTTGGCCATTTCAAGAGATAACATATGATCAAGAAACAATGGTCCTGAAGGAAAAAGTCCAAGCTACACTGAAGGCATTGGCAAAACACAAGGCTCCAGGAATTGACAGAATACAAATCGAAATGTTTCGACAAATTGATGCAGTGTTAGAGGTACTCATTTATCTATGCCAAGAAATTTGGAGGGCAGCTACCTGGGCAACTGAAATGTTTAGGGCTTTGTGCCAACTTGACTAGGCCAGAGTTCCCAGAGGTTTGGTAGTCAGGGTGTACTTATTCCCATGGTGATGGGACCTAATACAGGCATATTGTTGTTGTTGCTGGCAAGTACCGTGGAGTCGGTTCCAACTCATAGTGACCCTGCACAGGGTTTCCAAGGCTGTAAATCTTTACGGGAGCAGAGTGCCTCATCTTTCGCCCATGGAACAGCTGGGAGTTTCAAACTGCTGACCTTGAGGTTGGCAGCCCAACTCGTAATCACTATGCTACCAGAGGTCCTTAATACAGGCATAATTAGTGCTATGATGGGTGGCAATGAGCAGCCAATCAATTAAAGAGATGCTTCCTTGGGAGTGTGGCTTGCTCCCAATATAATGGACAGGCAGTAAAGAATCTTGATTTCTCTTCCACTGGGTGTCTGGGACTCTACAATTAGAAGCCATTTCCTTGACAATAAACTTATCTTTCTACACACACACACACACACACACACACA
>NW_006408524.1:19392201-19393326 GCF_000296735.1 Chrysochloris asiatica
AATATTGGAAATTATGATTACAGAGAATTTGTAAGCCTGCCTTCAACCTATACTTGACTGGATTTGCTAAAAGGTGAGTTAGAAGTTGCCCTGGAAAAAATGGGCTTCTTTGTAAACTATGGGGCTTTAGGTGGAATCCTGAACCCCACCCAGAACCTTCAAAGTTGTGACCCTGTACATTTGAAATGTCCTGCAAGGTTGGTTTGAACCACAAGGTCAGTGGTTCAAACTCACCAGTCACTCCTCGGAAACTCTATAAAGGGTCACTATCAGTTGGAACCGACTCCATGGCACTTCAAACAGCAACAGCTGCTGGAAGAACAGGTGATTCATGATTGAAAGAAAACAGACAGTTGGTCACTGATGAGGGGAAGTGAGAGAAAAACAGCAATGAAGTTGTTAGCTAGTCCCACCATGTTCAATAGACCTCTGTGAACCCAGGTGAAGATCTGGTCGGCCAGCAATTTGGTAAGACCTCGGGATTCCTGGGCCCAGAGACAGTGACAGCCACAGAGGACTACAGCAGAGAGTGAAAAGTCCAGCTGATAAGAAGTAAGGGGAGATGCACAAGAATACCCACATTTGCAGATAATACCCACTTGATCTGACTTCAATGGCTGGATGATCAGAACTCGACTACAGATAACAAATAGTGGAGTTCCATTTTAGTTGTAAATTCTGGATCTTGCTTCATGGTTTGAGACTTCAATCCTGGGTCTCAGTTGTTTTTTCCTTGATAATAAAGTAAAGAACTCAGTGTGTGCCTGTGTTGGGCAATTTCTTCATATATTATGTAGCTTTTCCAAAGTTAAAATGGGGGAACACTTCCTTCTGTGTTGTAAGGTCCAGTGAAGTGAAGTTTATCATATACAGAAGACTTTTATTTTTAAACAATCAAATGGCAATTTGCATAGTCAGTCTATTTTAACCAGTTTGATCATACCAACTAGTAACCTCAAGTTGTCATTCCTTCTACTATTTTTGAGTGTAAAACAACTCACGTTAAAAACACCTTTGACATTGAAAATGGAATTTTGATTAGCTATAAGATAGGTTTTTAGAGGAAAGTGAATTTCCAAGTCTAATGAATATAATTGCTGTGGTCCCACTTTTTTTTTTTTTTTT
>NW_006408524.1:19393586-19396103 GCF_000296735.1 Chrysochloris asiatica
CTCTAGGCCCACTTTTCAGTAGCAGAGACTATAGCATACATTAAGTGCTTGGCATGAGCCAGTGTATATTACATTGAATTAAATGGCCAAGCCAGCAAGACATGCCTGAAGGGCAAGGTGGGAGATATTTGCTTTACTATGTAACTTCAGAAAGTGCTTTGATATTTTATCTATAATCATAATGCTTTAGGATATTAAAAGTTGAATAAATCGATGTTGGAGTGGAACACTGTGATTTCTGTGAAAAGTATGACAATAGCATGTTTCTGAAATATATTGATGGCAAAGATGGCAGAAAAATATTTTAAAAAAGAACAAACCAAACCAGTTGTAATGAAGTCAGTCCTGACTCATGTTGTTGTTGTTAAGTGCCATTGAACTGGTCCTGACCCATAGCTACCCTGTATAGGGTTTTCAAGGGGTGGCTGGTGAGCTTGAACCTGGTGGCTGGTGAGCTTGAACCTCCGTCTGACCTTGCAGTTCAAATGGTTTTGCAGTCCAGCGCATTAACCCTTAGCGCCATAGCAGGACTCCGGTTCTGACTCATGGTGACCCTGTGTATATGAGAGTTTTCAATGGCTGACTTTTTTTTTTTTTTAAAGAAAATCACCAGATCTTTCTTTGGAAGCACGTTGGGTAGACTCGAATCACCAACTTTTTGTCAACAACAGAGCAGTTAACCATCGGCGCCATCCAGGAATGCCCAAACAAAAAATAGGGGATGGCATGTTGTTGTTAAGTCGGTTCCAACCCATAGCGACACTGTATAGGGTTTCTAAGGAGCGGCTGGTGAGCTTGAACCACCGACCTTCCAGTTGAAGCCAGCCTTGCAGTCCAGTGCACTAATCCACAGTGCCATACCAGGACTCCTGGTATAAGATTACAGAATATCCTGTTGCTATCTAGTTGATTCCAGCTCATGGCTACCCTACAGGGGATACTATGTTGTCGTTGTTAAATGCTGTCAAGTTGGTCACAATTCATAGTGACCCTGTATAGGGTCTCCAAGAGGTGGCTGGTGAATCTGAACTGCTGATCTTGTGGTTCAAACTGACCTTGCAGTCCAGTGCCTATCCTACAATGCTACACCAGAACTCCTGAGGTGAGGGCTACTATAATTTTCCAATATTTAGTCTACATGAATGCTTATCTTAGATTTTCTCCTTGAAGAATTTGGTTCATATCCTCATGTTTTTGGTATAAATAATATTCAAAACACTCAACTTCTGACCTTTTAATATTTACATTGTAAAGGAAAATTGTTTAAATCTGAGGTTACTTGGGCTGTATCCTAAATACATTTGAAAGACTATTAATATATAGTCCCATACATTTTACAAGTTCCTATTTTATACATGCATAGTCTACATGGACTGATAGTGTTGTTGGAGTAGGTTTGAGGAAGCAAACCTTTAATTGAGTTTCCCAAAATTGAAGTAGGTCCTTTAAAGAAAAGAACAGAGAGACCAACATTTTCCACTGGCAAAGTCAACGTTTTCCAGTGACAAAGTCAAAGTTTTCCAATGGCAAAGTCAACGTTTTCCAGTGACAAAGTCAAAGTTTTCCAATGGCAAAGTCAAATATTTAATCTCATGAACATGGAAGAATTAAAAGCTGGAGAAACAGAAATAAAGTCCACATGTCAGTTTTTATTATTTTTTCCTTCTCGATTCTATTTTATCATCAGTGATTGGTAGTGATTTCCTACCAGCGAAAATCTTGAAAGATTTCTTAACCTGGAAGAAAAAAAAGAGAGCAAAATAAAAAAGAGTTCTTAGAATAAAATTTGAAAAAAAAAAAAATATATTCTACAATAGATCTTTATCTTGAACAATAATTTTCAAATCTAACTGCACTTTGAAATTACCTGAGGGGTTGTAGATACCTGGACCCAATCCCTGATGGGTCTTAATTACTTAATTAATCTGGGGAGGAATTTTAATACAGTGTTTAGTACAGCCAGAATGGGAAACCACTGAACAGACTAACAGTTAATCCATAGACCACCTGGAAGAGTGGGCTTCTAGGATGTGAGAGGAAGGACATCATCTATAAAAGATGATATTTGGAAGCACCACTGGCAGTTGGTTCATCATGGACTGAAGTAGCAAAGGTGGGAATGAGTAGTTTCTCTACATCTTGATCCTTCTTCTGTCTCTTTGCTGGAGAATAAACTGGGATAGATTACTGAATACTAGAGATCATTGGGGGATTTCATATGCTACCCTTCTCCCAAATCAATGGATCTTTTTTTCCTCCATCATTATGTTAAGACATTGCCTGATTGTCAAAGTTAATCATAAACAAGCTCCCTTTAAAAAGTCCACACCAGGCTCCTCCAGCACCCTAAATAGCACCTCTTCTTAGTCAGATGGTCACAGGTGTCACTGTGTCTTGACACTACCATGCTTATTGCCAGCTCATTCATTCATGAAGCATTTGTTAATATTCTCTGTGGTAGCATAGTGGTTACGAATCGGGCTACGAATCTTAAAGTCAGCGGTTTGAAACTACCAG
>NW_006408524.1:19397178-19421101 GCF_000296735.1 Chrysochloris asiatica
ATTAAGGCTTCTAATTTAATATACTTCTCTTTTGGTGGACAGGTTGAATTGTGTCTTCCAAAAAGGATATGTTGGACCCCTAACCCCCTGTCTTATATTCCTAGCGCTGTTCTAACAGAAATACCTCAAATGGGCCACCTTAACAATAGAAATTGATTTCCTCACAGTTCTGGCAGCTACAAGTCCAAATTAGGGTCTTCGCCATGTTGTTTCCTTTTCTTATTGGAACCTTGAGTGTCCCTTGGTTCCTTGGTTTGTACACAGTCTTCATATGGCAGCTGTCTTCACGCTGTGTGTGTACATGTCTCCATCTGCTGTTCTTTATATAATTCAGAAGTGAACTCTATAAAACTAAGTTCTGATTGAACTCGTTCTGACTCACAGCAGTCCTGTATAGGGCTTCCAAGGAACAGTTGGTAGGTTTGAACCACCAACCTTGTGGTTAGCAGTCCAGTGCCTATCCTACAGCACCACACCATGATTCCCAAGTTTAGGATATAACTTAACACTTGTATGATTTCAGTGGATTGATTACATGATATTACATTGCATTATGGAAATGACATCAATTAGATTGTATCTTTAGTTATAGGGTTTAGGATTCAAAACACATTTTGGGGGAACACAATTTAATCTATAATACCTCTCACCCATACCTGTGAATATGATCTTATTTTAAAATAGCATCTTTTTGGGTACAGTTAGTTAAAACAAGTTCAAACTGGAGTGCTTACTACCATCGAATCAGTTCCAATCAATAGCATCCCTGTATTGGTTTCTTACGAACAGTTGGTGGGTTTAAACTGCCGACCTTGTAGTTCACAGTCTGTGCGGATCCTACATCACCACACCAGGAGTCCCGGAGTAGGGTGACTCATAATCTAATGGGACTGGTATCCTTATAAGAAGAGGAGAAGAGAATCAGACAGACACAGAGGGAGAAGAAAGACCTGTAGCAATGGAGGAGAGATTGGACTGATGCAGCCGCCGCAATCTAAGAACATCAAGAATTGTTGTAAGCCACCAGAAACTAGAAAAGAAACATGGGGCAGATTTTCTCAGAATCATAGTGACTGACATAATTTCAGACCTCTGGCCTCCAGAACTGTGAGAATCGATTTTTGTTACTTTAGGCCACCCACGTTTGTGGTACTTCATATGACAACCCTAGGAAACAATTATAGAGTATAGAGTAAAGACCCTTCACTTCACTTTGGGGAAAGGGGACTCTATTGGGCCACCTTTGTATTTCCTTGCTCTTATAAGGAAATAAGACTGGATTACGCTCTTACATTTATCAGGAAGGTCATCCAATCTGCTCTGATTTAGAGGAAGACTGTAGTATCCTTTTCACCAGCAGGACAATTTGATAAAGGGGTCAGACCCCACTCTGCAGGAGCCAGACTTGGAAGGGACATCCTGGTATCGCTCTCCACCTGGGCAAAACCTGAGCTAGGAGCCTGCTGCCCACCATCTCGGGAAAAGGCAGCCCTGGGGGCCATGGCTGGGTGGATTGACATCAGACCCCTTGTTCCTCCTGTCCAGTTACATTGATACAAATCTGTATGGGTTTCAGATGGTTCCCCTGTGAACAGCTCGAGCTGCTTAAAGGAAAACGAAAACAAAAGAAAAAGTGAACAACTCATATTTATACCAAACATTTAACACAACATAATTATCATATTTGCTTCAAACAACTAAGCCAGAACTTGTGGGAGGGGTGTCCCTGAGATGGTCAGTTCCCTGGAATGAGCTCTGAGCCAGCCAGCAGCAGCTCTGGCAGTGACTCTGCTCATAGGACGTGAAAAGACCTCCATGTCTGTGTTCTTGTTAGCATCTGCTGAGTCAGCCCCCGCTTCATAGGACGTGAAAAGACCTCCATGTCTGTGTTCTTATTAGCAGCTGCTAAGCCAGCCTCTGTTTCATGGTGACTCCATGCCCATCGTGTTACACAATGCTGCATGATGCTGCACCCCCCGCTCCCCCCACCCCATGATTGGCTGCAGATTAGACCATTGGGATCCAAAGGGTTTTCTTTGGTTGATTTTTGAAAGTAGTCCATCAGACTCTACTTTCTAGTTCTATGTTAGTTTGGACACTTGGCTGAAACATTTACTCTATCATGTTGTTGTTAAGTGTCTTTGGTTCCAACTCATAGTAACCCTGTATAGGGTTTCTAAGGAGCAGATGGTGAGCTTGAACCACCAACCTTTTGGTTCAAACCAACCTTGCAGTCCAGCGCATTAACCCATAGCGCCACACCAGGACTCCGTTTACCATCATGGTTGGCTGGCTGGTTATGTGCTGTGGAGTTGGTTCCAATTCATGGAAACCCTGCATAGGGTTCCCGAGGCTGTAAATCTTTAGGGAGCAGAAAGCCTCATCTTTCTTCTGTGGAATGGTAGGCAGGTAGTTTCAAACTGCTATGTTACCAGAGCTCCTTCATGTTGTTGTCCATTCCAACCCATAGCGACCGTGTATAGGGTTTCCAAGGAGCAGCTGGTGAGCTTGAACCACCGACCATACAGTTCAAATGACTTTGTAGTCAGACACATTAGCCCACAGTGCCATACCAGGACTCCTTCATGTTGTTGTTGTTAAGTACCGCCTCATATATCTCCCATGGAACAGCTGGTAGTTTCAAACTGCTGACCTTGAGGTTAGCAGCCCGATTTGTAACCACTACGCTATCATAGCTCCTTAGGACTCCTTCATAGTAATCCCAAAACTTCCACCAACAAACAGGTGGAGGTTGTAATTAAGGTACATTGGCCAAGACTCTCCCACATAGGAGGTGAGAATTCTATCACTGAGGCTTTGCAGCTTCTTTACAGGGTAGGGGAAAGGATTGGCCTGGGGGTTAGGTATCTTGTGTTCTAGACCTAGAACACAAGCAGATAATTGAGTGGACTCCAGCAAATCAATTGATTTCTCTGAGACTCAGTTTCTTTATTCTTAGTGTATTGGACTACACTTTCTAAAGTTCTTCCAGGTTTACCACATTAAGAATGGATACACAATCACAGCACCTAAAATAACTCTACATTAAGGCTTCTAATTTAATATACTTCTCTTTTGGAGGGCAGGATACAGCCAAATTCCATACCTCATTGTCTCCTACAGACAGAATACCCTCTCGTATTTGTTGAGCGCGATCTCCCAACTGAAACTCCAGCTCTTCCACCTGCTGCCTCAGAGCCTTGCGTAGTGCCTGCAGTTGCCTGGCCTCCTCCCTGCAGGTGAATAATAGAAAACAGCCCCAGTAACAAACACCCACAGGTGTAGTCTCTCACAATGTAGGTCACCACTTTGGAGGATTTTTTTTTTATTTTTCTTTAAAGAATGTCATCTTTCCTTTTGTCAGTTTCAGGCATACGTATAGTTCTAGGGCAAGTTATTATTTTTTTCCAAATCAACTCAATTGCAGTGTGATTTACGTACCATAAAATTCACCCATTTTAACAGTACAATTCTATCAGTTTTTAATAAATTTACCTAGTTTTGTAATCATAGTCACCATACAATTTAGAAAATAAGATCCCTTAGGCCCTTTTCAGTTTATTTCCACCTACTCCCTAGCCCCAGGCAACCACTACTCTACTTTTGTGACAGACATTTTTAATATGTAAAAATAATGTAGATTTCCAACATTTGCATGAGCCTCATTCACTTTGATTAAAGCTGCCCTGCTGGTAACCCCCCTCCTCCCAGCTCACAGCTTCTCCAAAACATCAGTGGCCTAAAAGAGTAAGAGAATGGCTTTTATTCTTTAACAGAATCTAGTGAATCGCTGACAGAGGCTCCCATGGAGAAAGTAAGAATAAGAGCTTGGAAGTAAAGGAAAGTCTGGCATATTTCTCATTAGTCCTGCTCTGATGGTCCTCGGTCTCGACCTGATTACCTTTTCTTGCTCCAGGTGTGTGAGCTGATACTTACTTTTATGACTCCCTTACATAATTACCTTTCCTCCTCTGACATGTCCCTGGAAAAGATCTCCTGTTGTCCCTTAAGGTGCTGTTCAATTTCCTCTAAATGCTCCCGGAAACTCTGGCATACTGTCTGCATGGTTTCCATCTCCTGGACTGTGCACTGCGAACAATTATAAAGAAGAGCCCAGAATGACTTTCTTGGAACTAAGTCCCTTCAGATTCACTATAAAAGCTCTCCAGGACTGCGCCTGCCTTTCCAGTTGGGCTCACCTGTTTCCAAAGACGTTGCCATGGATTGAATTGTGTTCCCCCAAAATAAGTGTTGGGATTCTCACTCTTGTGAATGTTTGAGAATAGAATTTTCTTTGTTAAGTTCATGAGATCTTATCCATGTAGAGTGTGTAGTAAACCTGATCACTTCCCAGTTATTAAAGGAGCAGATTAAACACAGAAGTAAACCCAAATGGGGAAACTATGCCAGAACCTGGGGATCACCAAGAAGCCAAAGAATGCTTGGGATACAAAAGCAAAATCTTGTCTGTTGAAAGAGACAAGGATCTTCCTACTGTCCTGAGTTATGACTTCTAGCCTCCTGAATTGAGAAAATAAGTTTCGATTCCTTAAGACTTCCTACTTGTGGCATTTATGTAAGAACAGCAGTAGGTAACTAAGACAGAAGCCAGGCCACAAAGAAACATTGGGGAAGAGAATCATCGAAAGAGCCCAGCCTTTGGCTTCTTGGAGTGACTGGTGGTGGTGGTGGTGGTATGCCGTGGAGTTGATTCCAACCCTATATGGGGTTTTTGAAGCTGTAAATCTATACAGGAGCCGAAAGCCTCATTTTTCTTCCAGGAGTGCCTGGTGGACTGGAACTGCTGATCTTGTGGTTAGCAACAGAGTGCATAACCTAACCCTCCTTCTTGGGGCAACTAAAGGATCAGAAGTTGACTGGGACAGGACCCTTTAAGGTGAAGATGCCCCATCTTGAAGATGGACAGGCAGTCTGGAGGACTACATAATGCAGGGTTGTGAGATGAAGCCAGAGGACCGACAGAGGGCCAGTGTGAGGTCTTGTGCTTAGAACATGATCTGCCCACCTCCAAACCACATCCCCCATAGTTCCTGATGTAACTCAGTCTCTGAGCCCTAGTTTTTCTTAATGAATGTGCTTTTACCTTAGTTTTGCTATTGAAGGAACCCTGGAGGTGCTGTAAGATAAGCACTGGATCGCTAACCTCAAGATCAGCAGTTCAAACCCACCAGCCGCTCTTCGAAAGAAAGATGAGGCTTTCTGCTCCTGTAAAGATTTATAGCCTCAGAAACTCTATAGAGGGTCGCTATGAGTCAGAACTGACTAGATGGCTGTGGGTGGCTGGCTGGGTGGAGCTGGTTAAGTGTTCAGTTGAGCACTAAAAGATGGGTGGTTTGAACCTACCAGCTGCTCCATAGGGAAAAGATAATCAGTCTGTCTCCATAAAGGTTACAGCATGTGAAACCCTATGGGGCAGTTCTACTCCGTCCTACAAGGTCACAGGAATAAACTTGATATCAATGAGGTTTTTTTTTTTTTCCCAATCTATATCTCCTCAGAAACCCTATGCAGGGTTGCTATGGGTCGGAATCGACTTGACGGCACTTAACAACAACAACAACATCTATATCTCCTTTTTGTTAACACTGGAACTTGTGGTTAGTAGTCCAGTGCTAATCTTCTAGTGTCATACCAGAACTCCATTTGCTGGGCACTGTGATAATTTGCTGAATTTTTATCAACGGTCTCTCCTGTTTTCCTTCCCAGGTTGAAACACTCTTTGAACATATGCATAACTCAGAACCACAGAGCCACCATCCATTGGAGTGAATGCTGTGAAAGCTTGTTAGCCCTTACTGCTCTCAGTACCAGGCCTGTGGGTGTGGAGCTTTCCCAGACCATGTGGCAGAGGTTGCTATAGTTACCCACTCACTATCTTTATTAGTTCTCCTCATTAACAGAATACCTTAGGGACAACAATGCATACAGCTGAAAAAATGACATCTTCCAACTTCCCTTACAGATAGGCTAGTCGATGACGTGGAAGTGAGAAACTTGGAGTGGGCTTTTCAGAAACACTTTGTTTTTGTCCCTTTGAGTCAGTACCAAGCCTCTATAGGTTTCTGAGTTGCTGCTGGTGAGTTTGAAACGTCAACCTTTTGGTTAGCAGTCCAGTGCTTATCAGAAGCTCTTTCCAGGGAACTGATTTAGTGGGCAGGCCCCTTTTAACATATTCTTTTACTTCCTTTCAAGGAGACCAGTCTCATAACCCTGTTTCTAGGCAGACTGGTTTCTTACCCTTTTCCCCAAACTACATGGCCTAGATCGTGGCAGTGTGATAGTTATTTTTACTGGAATTGTTATACTCTTCTGAAATATTTTCTTAAGTGTAATATTTTTATATTAAAAACTCCATTATTTTTTCTTTGAGAGTTTAATTTTGATTTTGTCACTAATTTTTATATTGAAAATTAATTTGCATAGTAAATCTCTCAAATTATTTTTTGCATTATGTGGCTAGATTTGAGCTAGTTAGAGAAGTTTTTACGCATTACCGTTGCTATTCAAGTGCTTGAAAGACAACTAGAGTGCTAAACTGCTACCAGAAAGGATGGTGGTTCAAACCTACCAGCAGCTCCTTGAAAACCCTATCCAGAGTTGCCATGAGTCGACACTTACACAGCAACACTTAACAACAACAACAAAACTGGAAAACAATCTTGGAGACATCAAGGGATTATATATATATATATATATGTATGTATATATATATATATATATACACACACATATATATACATATATATTTATTATATATATTAATATATATATATTAACATGGAGTGGTTAATTAACTTATCTATGGTAAAAAAAAAAAAAAAATGGCAGGCAGATTTCAAACCCAAATCTCCTGGTTCTTTTTTTCTCCCTTCAAGATCTGAGTCACAGTAGGGAATACAGTGTAGCTGGACATATGGAGAAGTGGTCTGTCCCTTAGGAGTAAGCTGATAGAGTGGGTCTAGGAAGGACCCCTAGTGACATAATGGGCTAATCTTGGGCCCACTGACTGTAAGGTCAGCTGTTTAAAGCCACCAGCGGTTCCATGGAAGAACTATGAGTCTGCCGGCTCCTGGAACAATTTAGTCTTGGAACCCATAGGAAGCAGTTCTACTCTCTCCTATAGGGTTGTTATGCGTTGGAATGGACTCTCTAGCAGTGAATTTGAGTAGTTTCCTACAAGATAAACCAAACTGCCCAAGTGCTTCAAATTCACTTCAAAGTTCTAGGGCCAACGAGGTGAGGGGGCCTGGAAATATGAGGCTCAAATAGGATGAACATTATAGACATTGAGTTTTATGCTTAGTCAACTTGGTTTGGAGTAACCTTTTGTGGACAAAAGGTACAGAGGGCTAGACTTGGAGGTAAATGTTGTGTTCTTCTTTCTGACAGGGAGTGATGTGGAAGTTTCTGAAAGGCTGCCATCTTCTGGTCATTTGTGGAAACACACAAAAATACATTTGGCCCTAGATAGAAATGTCCTTTCAGAATCAAAGGAACCTGAGGCTAGAAAAACACAAAAATGTTTTGAACTCTTTGTTCCTGGATTAAAACCCTAATACAATGCAAGGTGTTCTGTACTGACCCCAATCCATTGAAATAAGCTTTAACTTACACATTAAGTGTAACAACAGCAATAAACCAATATACTTTTGATTTTGAATTGACTCATATTACTGTTGTATGTTTTTCATTTTCTTTAAACTCAAACAATAAACATTATGGAATAAGTTTTTAACACAAAATATTATTTCTAATACATGTCATTGTCATTTTTTTTCTTCTGGAAATAATATTTTTCAATGAACAAATTAACCAGTTTGATAATTGACTTACTTTTGTATTTGATCCATACCTCTTTTACTTTTCTTGTAACTAAATGCCAAGTCTAGCCAGAATCCCAAATGTTCAGAACAAGTATGTAAGTAGATATGTGTATTCTCAGTTTATTTTCTATGGAAAAATTGTGATTTTATATTGTAGGTATAATAAATACTAGTACAGAGAAGTGTTCTGTGGATCAGTGATTTCATTTGTTTTGTCCAATGTTCTGGAAAATTATGCTTTATTGATATGAATAAAAAGAATTCTTTTGTACAATTAATTATGGCGACACATGAAGTGTTTTCACTTGTCCAGAAACACTATGCTGTTAAGTCCCATTGAGTCATTTCCAAGTCATAGCGACCCTGCATATGGTTCCCAAGGAGTGACTGGAAAATTTGAATTGCCAACCTTGGGGTTAGTAGTCCAGTGCTTATCCAACAGTGTAAACCAGGACTCCAGAAATACTATGTTGTTGCTTTGAACTGCCATCGAATCAGTTCCAACTCATACAGACCCTGTATAGGGTTTCCGAGGAGTAGCTGGTGAGTTTGAACAGGAACCTTGTGGTCCTATGCTTTATCCTATGTTGTTGTTGTTGTTGTTATGTGCCGTGGAATTGGTTCTGACTCATAGTGACCCTGTACAGCATTTCCGAGGCTGTAAATCTTTACGGGAGCCGAACGCCTCATCTTTCTTCCATGGAACAGCTGGTAGTTCTGAACTGCTGACCTTGCGGTTCGCAGCCCGATACGTAACCACTACAGTACCACATAAGTCCCTCTTTTGACATTAGGCAGAAGGAATGGGGAGAAGTTGGCCCCCACTCAGCAGCTCTCATTACCCCTGGAACTGACCCAGGTTTAAGCTTTGGTTTTTATGCTAAACAACATCGTTTTCAATTAATTTATGTTGTTATTAACATTTAACTTATGTAGGTTTCTATGTGTTGAAGGATCCATGTAGTAACTTGCTTTATCTTTCAAATAGCTTCTCATGTTAGTATAGAGCCCGGGTGTGGCATGCAGGATAAGCACCAAATCGTTAACTACAAGGTCAGTGGTTAAAACCTACCAGTTGCTCCTTGGAAACCCTATAAAGAGTTGCCATGAGTCAGAACCAACTTGGTGGCACTTAACAACAACACAATGTTAGTATCACAGTTATATGTTGTTGTTGTTGTTAAGTGCCGTTGAGTCGACTCCAACCCAGAGCGACCCTGTATAGGGTTTTTGAGGAGCAGCTGGTGAGCTTGAACTGCCAAACTTACGGTTTAAACTGCTTTGCAGTCTGGTGTATTAAACCACAGTGCCACACCAGGACAGTTACATAGATCTGTATATTTTAAAGGTGGATATATCTTTGCTCTGGTAGCGTAGTGCTTATGAATTGGGCTGCTAACCTCAAGGTCAGCAGTTTGAAACTATCAGCTGTTCCATGGGAGAAAGATGAGGCTTTCTGCTCCTGTAAAGATTTACAGCCTCAGAAACCCTATACAGGGTCGCTATGAGTCAGAACCGAGTCCATGGCACATCACAACAACAATAACAAAATCTTGGCCTGGAGTGCATTGTCAGTCAAATTTGAATTTGAATCTGGACCTGAGTATTTTATAGACTTCAATCTTAAAACAACTTGTATTAAACCTAATGAAATCAAGTCAACTCCAACCCATAGTGACTCTAAAAGGCAGAGTAGAACTGCTCCTTAGGGTTTCTGAGACCGTCCATCTTTACACAAGCAGACAGCCTCATCTTTCTCCTGCAGAGTGGCTGGGGGGTTTGAAGCACCCACCTTTAGTTTAACAGGCCAATGTTTAACTCACTGTACCAGTGATATAAATACTCTTCTTATTTTATAACTAAGAAGGAACCTGTCTCTGGAGAAGGATATCATGTTTGGTAAGGTCATAGAAAAAGAGGAAGACCCCCAGTGAGATGGATTGGCAAAGTGGCAGTATTAATGGGCTCAAGCGTGGCAACAATTGTGAGGTTGGCCCAGGACCGGGCAGTGTTTTGTTCTGTTGTGCACAGGGCCGCTATGAGTCGGTACTGACTCGATGGCACCTAACAACAACAAGAACAATTTTACAAACCAGGAACCTGGCTCAGGTAGCACAATGGCTTTGGAAAAATGATACCGCTAAATGAATTTAAGACCGAGAATTTTCAGTTTAAATCAAACTGAAAATGAGGTGCTGATGGATTGGTGTTTGTAACCTTAGATATACGATCTTATTGGTCTGTGTCTTAGTTTTCCATTTGTAAAATGGAGGTTAATAATAAATTTTGCCTTCCTTACTTCACAAGGGGATTGGAAACATCAAGCAGGAAGACATTTGTGAGACTATATCATAAACAATGAAGCATTCTACGACATTTACTATGATTAACAAAGAGAAGGCTGTGCACGGGATCTCACATTCAGAAAGGAAGGCCCAACATTCCCCTGAGGTGTTTATTGTGGGTGAATCTGCCTCTCCATCTTTGCAGAGGTCAGTACTTACAGCACATAGCTCTCTCACTGCAGTGTCCTGGAGGACTTTCAAAGTCTTCATGAACTCAACTTCCGGATGAGGGCTGTGTGAGTGTGGGTGATGTCTATAGGCTTGGGGGGTGGGACCAGGGCCTGACCCCTGTGTGTAGCAGTGTGAACGGTGATGACAACAGATACAGCAGTGGACAGGTGTGCCATGGCAGGTGCCCACCGAGTAGGTATTAGGGAAGCCTGCGTCTAGAGAGACAGATTTGGTGAGGGGCTTATGTCCATGTGCCAGGGTCTTGTTACTTGAGCATGCACAACAGTGCCAGGCCCCGGGTTCACATAGATAAGTCTGAATGGAAGCATCTCTGGACTGTCTTGCTTCTGTCCTCAGCCCTGGTCCTGTGGAGGTAATTGGGTCACACATGGTGCATTCTAAAGCTGTTCCTATAGAATCTATCCCCAAGGCCACAGTACTCTGAGCAGCTGGCATCAGATTGGAGGGCATATGGATGGTCACAGACCTGGGCTTGCCAGAGTTTGAGTCAGCATTTGGAGAAATGTTTCCCATCTCCGCTTCTGCCATAGATGATATTTGGTCCAAAGTACTATACATTGTCTTTGCCTGGGGTGTCTCTTCAGCCAGTTTACCTGGGGAAAGATTAGGCTCGTCACAGCCTTGAATATAGTTGTCTGTATGGGATGCGACATCCCTGAGCCTGGGGAGAAGCTGTGGTGGGTTTTCAAGGGTCAGTACTGTGCTGTTGATGTCTGAACAGACTTGGCTGTTTTCTTCTCTTGAAGCTTCAGAGTCAACATGAAGGAATTCATCTTGAGCATGTTCAGTTTCAGGTGACCTTGGTGACGCACAGTGGCTTTCCACAGGTACTTTCCCAGTTGCCTCTGGTTTCAGAAACCCGTCTTTTACTTCTGTGCTGTGGGACACTGTAAATCCTAGAGGGCAATCATATGTAGATGTGGCTGCACCTCCAACAACCTTATGTTCAGAGTAGGGCATTGGGGTGCCCTTCCCTAGATGTGCTCTCCCAGCAGTGGTCTTGTTCGAGATCATATCTGGGATCAACAGCTCTGGTGGATCCTCCAGAATACCAAGCTGAGTTTCTTCCTCCTCTATCAATACTGAGGTCTTTTCTTCCAAGACGCTCCAGTCTTGGCTTGAAATTGATGTGCTCACCATGCTCTTGGTATCTGACTCATCAGACTCTTGCTGACAGTCCTGGGATGGTGCTAAACCACGGCTCTGATTCCTAAGACTCTGGCTACTTGGCAACAGAGGAATCTGTAGGCGAATCCAGAAAAAAGGCAAATTGGTTAGGAGTGTAGGGGGTTACGAAGTGGTTTTTATTTATTTACTTTTGTTTGCTTTCTTATTGACTTTGCTTGAGACCTCCTCTCTACGAGGCTCAGCTTCCTTGTTTAGGCCAACTATGAATGAAGACAGAAATGAAGGAAACAAGAGCAACCTGGTCTAATGTAACCCCATCATCCCCTGCCTGTTGGGTTCAGGTATCTTATATCTTCTAGACATGGATTGGGCCTTTCCAATTGAGAAGGGGACACTTTCAAACTTCCATTCTCTTTCCAGTTATCAGTGAGCGAGGTCAAGGAGGCAGGGACACTGATAGAGTGGAAGTGGGGACTTAAGGATTAGCAATAGGGTTTTAATCAACCCTTAAGCACACTTTACCTGGAGAGGCAGTGGTTCTGGTGGCTCTTCCAGAAACCCACTGCTGTCTGACTGGCAGCTGTTGGTTCTGTTTACCCCAGTGCCTGCAGAAAGAAATCAAGAGACCTTGAAAATACACTGCTAACAGGACTGGGACAAATCCTCAGTGTGTCTGGTATGCCAGCAATACTCAATAACTGCCCGTTGCACAGAAGTATAAACAAATGAGGAAATTCCAAGGGCATTATGGTCCTCAGTTCTCACAGAGTCCACGGAAAACTACCTCATTGTTTCTTGATGCAGGAGTAAAACAAGAAACCAAGGAAGAGGAACTCTCTAAAAGCTAGAGAGACAGCCCAGAAGAAAATGCATTTGCCTTATATGCCATTCTAATAAAAGAATAAAGCACCAACATTTATATGTTTACAGATTTTTATTTTTACTAAATTTGGGAAAGAATCTCATACCATAACTCCAGTTGGAGTGTCTTTATGTACCTATAGGCCCATTTCTTATCACTTATGAGAGACTGGAACAGGGAGGGAAAGAATAATTTGAATTTTGGACAAGAAACCCTGTGGGATAAAGCACTGCACTGCAAGGTCAGTTTGAATCATAAGATCAGCAGTTCAAACTCACCAGCTGTTCCTTGGAACCCCTATGTGGAGTCACTATGAGTCAGAACCAACTCAATGGTTAACAACAAAAAAAACAACCAATTTATAAACATGAGCATCTTGAAATTCTAAATCCAGCTGTAGCTTCTTATGCAAATATCATGTTATCATTATGGGGTAGGGGAAATGGGTGACTGCTAAAAGGTCACCTACTAAAAATCAAATTATAGGATTTTTTTCCCCTCTCTGCTTTAATGATAAATGCTTCCAGAAACAGCAAACTATAGGTTAGAACAGAAAATCTCCTGGGAGGAAGGAAGACAAGGAGCAGAGGGAGAAATCTGGTTTGTGTTCCATAAGCAGACTGGAAGTGGGTCTGAACAGTACATTGAAAAGAAAAGCTATTCGTTGGAGATCTCATACGTGCTGTCTGGTACCTGAGCAACAAACAGGGGATTTGGCTTTACTTGAAGAATGAACTGCTGCAGAAGGATTCAAAGGGGGAAAAAATCACTTTGCTTAGGAGATCTGATGTGGCACTCTAGGATCAGCACTAGACTGCTAACAACAAGGTCAGCGGTTCAAACTCACCAGTCGCTCCTTGGAAATCCTTGCAGTTCAAATGGCTTTGCAGTCTGGTGCATTAACCCACAGTGCCACACCAGGACTCCTAATGCAAATGACAAGACACACTTGGAAATATCATAGCTTGGGTCAGGTGCACCTTAGTCCTCAAAGTGACATCTTTAATCTTTAACACTCTCAGTTTTGCACAGCAAAGTTTCCCAGTGCAATACATAATTTGATTTCTTGATTGTTGCTTCCATGAATATTGACTGTGAGTCAAGTAAAAGGAAATCCTTGACAACTTCAATGTTTTCTCCAACTATCATGATACTGTTTTTTGGTCCAGTTAAGATGACTATAATATTTAATACCTATAAGGTAAAATTCACAATGTCTAGCATCTAATAAAAAATGTCAAGCATCCAAACAAGCAGGAAAATATGATCCATAATGAGAACAAATCGAAACTGACCTAGAGCTACACAGACACTGTCAAAAAGTTAGTGTGGTTGTATTCTGAATGTTTGCAAAGACACAGGAATGATTAAATATGTTAAATAGAGATATGGGAGATTTTTTAAAAGATCCAAGTTCAGCTTCTCAAGCTGAAAATCACAAAGTGTCAAGTAAAATCTACACTGATGGGATGAGCAGCAGATTGGAGATTTACGAGGAAAATATTAATGAAATTGAAGTCATAGTCACACGCAATATTCTAAATGAAACTCACAGTGAAAAAAAAAAAGATATGAAAAAGAGTGCCAATGATTTGAGGGACAACCTCAAGTGGCAAAAAATGTGGCGCATTTGAAAATATTTGAAACAGTAGATTTAAGAATACAGCACAACCCAAACACATGAAACAAGAAGAAAATAATATCAAGGAACTTCAAAATAAAAAATTTCAACACCAGTGATAAAGAGAAAAATCTTAAAAGCATCAAGGGGTGGAGGAGACATTCTGCACAGAAGAACAAAATTAAGGATGACAGCAAATTTCTCACTGGAATCAATCCATGTGAGAAGACAGTGGAGAGTCATCGTTAAAATAATGAAAGAGAAAGAAAAAATGTCAACGTGAAATTTTAGATTCAGTGAAATATCTTTCAAAAATAAAGAGAACAGGGGAAGGTAGAGTCCCCACTGAATAGTTTTCATCTTGTCTAGACAGGTCTGGTGAAAGGAAATGGGGATAAGATTCTTATGATTCACTAGTGAGTAATTGTTGCCATGACTAATTGCGACAGTCACAATTGTAAAGGTAGAAGTTTTGCAACAAAACGGGGAATAGTTAGTCGTACAGTTCAGAAACAGAGGACCATAGGACCATCAAGGGAGAAGAGCACCACCGCAACACAGGACCCTATCCAGAGAAGCAGCAACACCAGAGATGGAGAGAGAGAGAGAGATGATGACATGGAGAGAGGGAGCAGCTGAGGACTCTAGACTCATGAAAAGAGAAAGATTGAGTGCTGGTGGCCAGGAGGCAGGCTTATAGCGTGTACCCTTTGGTTGTTTAAATTATTATATGTTCCTGAGGGTTTTTGTGTACTTCTCCCTACTGATACCACCCTAGAAGACACCACCCCCCCCCACCCAAATAGAGGGAATGGAAGCAAATACTGTTGAATGATGATGCATGGAGCAGATTGTAATCATTGCAAAGAAATGATAATGTAAAGCCAATGTTCTCCCATGTAACTTATCACTCAGTTAACAATAATAATTATTAAAAAAAAGTCAATCTACTGTTAGTGATTTACACTTGGAAATATGTTGCCATAGAGAAATGTTCTGCAATTGACATTAATTTTGTGGAATAAATGTCATGTTGGTGCCATGTTCTGTCAATAAATAAATAAGAAATAAAGATGTTTTCAGATGTACAGAAACCAAAAGAATTCATTGTAACCCAGTCTGTAGTATATGTAATGTTAAAGGAAATTCTGCAAGCAGAAGGAAGTGTGGAATTTCATAAAGGAAAGGACAATAATTAAAAGGGTAACAATTAGAGTAAGTACTCAAGTGTTAAAAATTATTTTTAAAGGATAATTGACAAAACAAAAATAACAACCACGTAGTATGGGGCAAATAATAAAGACTTAGGTAAATCTATAAATACCTGTTATGTATAGAAAGAGAATACTGCAAGATTTTCATTTGACTATGATATATAATTTGTATAAACCTTTTAACTTAATTAAAAAAAATTTGGGCCAGAGGAACTAGCATATACTCATTGTATAGTTATTATCAGAAACTTATTTGTATAATATTTAACCCGCTCATGGGGACTTCACTGTCATAGCTATAATTAATCCAGCCAATGTAAAAATGTTTCAGATTCTTGTAAAGTAAGAAAACAAATCACCAACAAGGATAAGTAAAAAACAAGAAAAATATTGCTACTAAGGTTCCAGTTTATACACTTACTAGTTTATTCCAAACAAAATGTGTCTAAATATGTCTCTCTGATCCATGGATGGAAACACACAATTTCTCTCAGTAGTACACTTGTCTTAGTCTTATTCATTATGGTGGTTTCCAAAACAACAACAACAACAACAACAAAAAACAACAACAACAAAAAAAACCCCAAAAAAGTAAAGAATAGTCCAATCAAAACAGTGGCTTCTGAGGAGATCTACTGATCCAGTTAAATTCAAGGCAGAGAGGTAACCTCAGAAGGTTAAAGAGACTGCTTTTTTTTTGGGGTGGGGGGGGGGAGAAATCCAAAGGGAAAATATTGATAGTTTTTCTGAAAGTACACAAAGCAAACAAAATCACAGGGGATTAATAGGGAGACATTTTAAGAAAATAGAAAATATTATTGTTGAAAAAATGACCAGTAGAATTGTGCAGAGGGATTTTTTTAACCCCTACCAGAACAATTCACATGATCATTCTTTTAGGGTGAAAGGCTGTGAGAATCTCATTGAAAAATCTTACCCCATCTTGATCTTTCAGACTTCTTTTTACTCCCTAAACTAAAAGAAACATAATCTGAGTCCCTCCAGGATACCGAAACTGCTTTTTTGATGCATACATTGAAGAGGGCAAAGTCTTTGGGGAAAGGTTGGGTGGTGGTTGTGTGCCATGGAGTCTGGTCCTGCATAGGATTGCCGAAAGCTTCATTTTATTCCCACAGCATGTCTGGTAGATTCTATTTACTGACCTTGTGGTTAGCAGCTTAGCTTGTAACCTTGACACTAATGCAGTTCCTTTGGGGAATGATTAGAGAGATAGAAATATTGTCTTCAGAAGTTCATCAATATAGATGAAGGATGTCTCAAGAAACAATAATCTCACATTTTTGATAGTTTTGATATTTTTGATAGTTTTGTCTAATAAAGTTTTCTATGATTTTGTATTAAAGTTGAAAAGATGTCACTTTGAAGACTAAGATGCATCTGACCCAAGTCATGGTACTTTCAATTGCCTCATATATATGGGGAAATTAGATAATGAATAAGGAGAATCAGAGACAAATCAATACATTTGAATTATGGTGTTGGGAACACTATACCATGGACTACCAAAAGAACAAACAAATTCTTGGAAGAACTATAACCAGAATGCTCTTCAGGAGTTTCTCACACTTTGGGCATGTTGTTATGAGGGACCAGTCCCTGAAAGAGGACATGATGTTTGGAAGAGTAGAAGTTAGTGAAAAAAAGGAAGACCCTAAACATAGTGGCTGTAACAATGAGCTCAGACATAACAAAGAGGGTGCTACAGGGCGGGCAGTGTTTCTTTCTGCTGTGCATAGGGTTGCTATGATCATAAAAGACACTTAACAACAATATGCTTTTGTAGCGATACTTTTTAGTTTACTCTCCTAGAGTCCTGGTGTGGCCCTGCCGGTTAATGAGCTAGACTGGAAATTTGGTTTGAACCACAAGTTTGGTGGTTCAAGCTCATCAGCCGGTGCTTAGAAACCCTATACAGGGTTTTTAGGTATGAGTCAGAACTGACTCCAAGGCACTTAACAACAGTGATAATAAAAATGTCCTCTTTAAATCAACTATGGGTACAAAAGATATGTTTGTTCTAGAAACACTTCACCAGCTGAATGCAGAATTAAAAAAATTTTTTCATTTTTATGCGGAAGACCTTGGCTACTTTGTCAGAACATCTCCACTGTACAAGTGGCCAGCCCATGTCAAGAACTGTCCACCCAAATGCTCTGAGCTCCCTTATGTGCTGCAGAAGTCACCATAGCTTGTGTCTACTTCGGCACGAGTTCCTTTGCAGTAGGCAGAGTGAGTAGGTAGGAGAGAGAAAGCAGTGCTAACTTTCCCTTCTCACCTTCCCCATCCTCCACCCAACACATGTTATTGTTGGTAAGTGCTGTCGAGTTGGTTGCAACTCATAGCAACCCTGTAGAGGGTTTCCAAGGAGCAGCTGGTGGGTTTGAACCACCGATCTTGTGGATCAGCACTGGGCTCTGAACAGCAACCACAATCATCTCAACACTGGGTTTGCAAATTCTAATGATTCTCTTATGGTTGTAGAGTTTAATGAGACAAAGGATGAGCAATTGTCTATCCCAATGTACAAATGCTCACCCTTTACACTTTACCACTCCCATCCCCTAACCCTAATATGTAATATCAAAGATAATATAGTTCCATGGTTGGTTGCAAAGCATCATCACTGTTAATATAATTATCTATTAGAATTCAATCACTATTAATATCATCATTGTTGTTATTAGGTGCTTTCAAGTTAGTTCTGACTCATAGTGACCCTGTATAGGGTTTCTGAAGAGTGGCTGGTGGGTTTGAATCACCAATCTTGAGGTTAGCAATCCAATGCTTACCCTATAGTGCCTAATTATGACTCTAATATCATTATTAATATTTTATAATTATTAATATTACTATCATTATTAAGGAGTCCTGGTGTGGCACTGTGGGTTAATACACCAGACTGCAAAGCCATTTGAACTGCAAGGTCGGCAGTTCAAGCTCACCAGCTGCTCCTCGGAAACCCTATACAGGGTTGCTATGGGTTGGAACTGACTCAACAGTACTTAACAACAACATCATTATTAAACATAAATAATTATCATTCCTATTGGTATTTACTAGAAATTCTTTTTTATCAGCACATAATTGTTTTCAGAGTTGGATTTTACTGTCTTAAGGAAGTGGCTCTCACCTGGCCCAGGTGTTACAACTCTACTGTGTTGTAAGGTTGAAAACATTTCTGCCTGGGAGGAGATAGATGCCTGGGGCACTTTGTCAGAACAATCACCAGATGGCAGCATTATACCAACCACAGAACCCAAACAGCCAGGCCCTTGTCAAGAGCTTCTGGAATAGAAAGTCAACTTGAAAGATAGCTTTGATGACCCAGGTTGATAATTAAAGCTGAATCCTACGTGGACAGTTTTACATTTAACATGCTCTGAGTTCATAGAGGGTCAACAAGAAGTAAAGAAAAAAGCCTATGAATTGAAAACATAAATGGGGTGAAGGAGATAAAGGTAACAAGTTTGTTGTTGTTGTTGTTGTTAAGTGCCTTCGAGTTGGTTCCGACCCATAGCGACCCTGTACAGGGTTTCCGAGGGTGTAAATCCTTACGGGAGTAGAAAGCCTCATCTTTCTCCCGCGGAGCAACTGGTAGTTTCGAACCGCTGACCTTAAGGTTCACAGCCTGATTCGTAACCACTACACTACCAGAGCTCCTTAGGTAACAAGTTGTTGTTGTTGTTAAGTGCCGTCGAGTCGGTTCCGACCCATAGCGACCCTGTACAGGGTTTCCGAGGGTGTAAATCCTTACGGGAGTAGAAAGCCTCATCTTTCTCCCGCGGTAACAAGTTTAGAGGGATACAATTTATACTGGAATTGTATAAAACAAGATAAATTCAACCTTGGATGGTTTACGGTTAACCATCTTCATCAATCAATTCTACGTTACATATTTCATTGCCAAGTCCCACTGTCTTCTGATCCCTAATGGTAGAAAATTCCTTGGTAACTTTGAGTCACTGAAGCAAGTTATTTTGGAACTGGACTGGACATTGTATATTGTACAAATTTACTATGCCTTTAGGAGTCGGGCAGGTGGTATAAATATATTAAACAGCTAAGATTCAAGACAAGTATGGAATAGTGTAAGCTGCTTTAGATGAGAGATATGTGTTTTTCCAAAAGCATTTAAGAAAATTAATTTAAAAGGCATTATACCTCTCTATGGGGTAACAAGCCTCAAGGTCAGCAGTTCGAAACTACCAGCTGAGGAGAAAGATGAGGCTTTCTGCTCCTGTAAAGATTTACAGCCTCAGAAACCCTGTACAGGGTTGCTATGAGTCGGAACTGACTCCATAGCACATAACGACCACCATGGGCTACAGCCAGTCTATACATTAGCGGATTGGAAGTTATATAAGGTACCAAATCCCATCCACTACAGGAATTCCTTTCAGAACATTCCTAACAGATAGTCATCTGGGTAGTGCTAATACAGGGAACTGATTGCTTATGTTGTTGATGTGATTGGTGCTGTTGAGTTGGCTGAGACTCATCTTGACTTCATCACGAGATGAAGAACAAGACTTTGCCTGGTCCTGCGCTATCCTCACAATCATTGCTGTTTGAATCCATTGTTGCAGCCACGATATCAATCTACCTCAAGGAAAGTCTCCCTCTTTTTCTCTGACTCCTTTATAATGTGCCCAAAGTAGGAGAAGGCTTCAGAAAGTTCATGGACAAATGGAATTAAAAGATAATGGAATTTTCTCATGAAATTTGGATGCACCCTCATATGGGATAAGACATCTCCTTAACCTTGCAAGACAGATTTATTTGCTCCTCTGGCACATACTACACCAAATGCACTGCTTTTGAGTGTATTTTGACTCATAGTGACCCTATAGGATAGTGTGCAAGCAGGGTTTCCAAAGCTGTAAATCTTTATGGGCAGAGAGGACCTCATCTTTCTCCTTCAGAGCAGATGATGGGTAAGAACCACCAAACTTTTGGTTAGCAACCCAGTTTTTAATCCATTGTGTCATCCTTGTCCTTTTGGCAGTTTATGGCATATTTATTATTCTTTGTCAACATCACAACTTGGCTGTGTCAACTTTTCTTCCATCTTCCTTTTTCATTGTTGAGTTTCCCCATGCAGATGTATTGATTAAAAATACCATCAGGTACACCTTAGTCATCAAGTACACATCTGCTTTTTAAACACTTTTTCAGTAGAATTGCCCAGTGCAGTATATCATTTGATTTCGTGACTGCTGTTTCCATAGTTATTGATTGTTGATCAAAGAAAGAAATCCTTGATAGCTTCAATTTCTTCTCCATGTATCATAGTGTTGTTTATTAGTCCAGTTGTAAGCATTTTAATTTTCTTTCTGATGAAGTGTAACCCATACTGAAGCCTGTAGTAAGTTACCTTTGCTTTCAGTAATCAAGGTTGTGTCATCTGTGTATAGCAGGATTTTAATGAACCTTCCTCTGATCCTGATTGGTACATTCATCTTCATATAGTTCAATCTATCCAATTATTTGCTCAGCATACACATTGAGTAAGTATGGTAAAAGGATGTAACCCAGATGCATATCTTTCCTGATTTTAAACCAAGCAGCATCCCGTTGCTCTGTTTGAATGTTTCTTGATCTATGTACAGTTTCCTCATGGGCACCATTACATGATCTAGAATCCCCATTCTCTGCAATGTAATCCATGATTTTTTATGTTCCACACAGTTGAATGATTTGCCTAGTCAATAAAACACCAGTAAACATTGTCCTAGTATTATCTGTTTTAAGTCAAAACCCGTATGACATAGGAATAATAGCCCTCATTCTGTGTCCTCTTCTGAATCTGGCTTGAATTAATGGCAGTTTTCTGTAGATGTACTGCTGAACTCATTTTTGAATTACTTTTAAAGGCAAAATTTTATTTACATGTGATAGTAATTATATTGTTAGATGTTTTCTTCATTTTGTGCCAATGAAAGGATCACCTTTTTTTGGAACTGGCACAAATCAGTTGGCCAGGTACCTGTCTTCCAAATATCTTGGCATAAATGAGTGAGCGCTTTCAATGTTGTATCTGTCTGTTGAACTATCTCAGTTGGTGTTCCATCATGTACTGGAGTCTTATGTTTTTGCCAGTAGCTTCAGTGCAGCATGGCCTTCTTCCTCAAGTACTGTGGTGCAGTGAATTATTTAATGTCTGCTGTGGCACTGTGGGATAATGCACTAGACCTCAAGGTCAGTTAGAACTGCAAGGTCGGTGGTTCAAATTCAACAGTCACTCCTCGGCAACCCTGTACAGGGTCACTATGAGTTGCAAATGATTTGATGGCACTTAACAAAAACTATCCATAGTCTCTGTAAACGTCCACCCAATGATGTCTTTTTTCTCATGGATTTGGGAAAGAAAAGGAGGGGAAGATACTGATGGATTATATGATTCAATTGTGAGTGATTGCTAATAGGTGTAATTGTGATTGCTCAGTTTTGTCATCCTGTTGTTGTTTGTTCCGACTAATAGTGACTAGGGTTTCCTAGGAGCTGCTTGTGGGGTTCAACCAGGACTCCTTTGTCATCTTGTTGGATATAAAATGAGCCATCTCAGAAGAAGAAGGAGAGATCTTACTATGATCAAGAAGAAAGAGGCAGGAGTGGAGGTCATCCTTTGGATGCTGAGATCACTGTGCACCAAACCTCATCAACCCAGGAACCAAAACTGTGTCACCAAAGGAGGGCCGGGGGAGCAGCAGCAGGAGAATCAAGAGTTGGAGTATGAGACGAAACAGTGGACTTCCTGGTACAGGGAGCAAATAAGCTGAGTGCCTTTGGGCAAGAGGATTGTTTGCCAGATGAGGTGCCTCCATGCACTCATATGGGGAGTTGGGTTTGCTGGTCCGTAGAGATAGAGCTGAATGCCTTCAGGCTGAGGCTTATAAGAGAGTGTAGTAGCCTTTCAGCATTTATCAGCAGCCCAGAAACAGCAATGTAACATTGCCTAAGCAGGGCTGAGGCCAGACCAAAGGGCTGAAGGTCAGAGAGAGACCAGCCTGTGAGCACAGCTGAAGAGAGGCCAAAGAACTGTGCATTGAGCATTTTTGACCCTGAACTGAAACATGCTAGCTTCCCAATAAACCCCCTATCTGTGAGTATGGTGTCTGAGTTCTGTGTGGTCACTGCAGTGAATTATTGAATCCAGCTGAGTAGAGACTGCGGTGGGAGAGATGGTTGGTGCCATTTTTTTTTTTTTTTTTTAACAAGTACTATTGGACTCCTGGTGTGGGGCTGTAGGATCAACACTGGTCTGCAAACCACAAGGCCGGCAGTTCAAACCCACACACTGTTGCTCGGAAACCCTATATAGATAGGGTTGCTCTGAGTTGGAACCAACTTGACATTGGACTGTGAACCAAAAGGACAGCAGTTCAAACTTACCAGTTTCACCTTGGAAATTGGATTCAGAGTCACTATGAGTCAGAACTGACTTGTATGCAGTTGACAATATCAACAGTGATTGGTTCTTGGTCATATGCTACCTCCCAAAATAGTTAGCCACTGACCAATTCTTTTTGAATATAGTGATTATGTATATTCCTATTTTTTTTTTCCTGCTTTGTTCAATATTTTGTCTAGAGAATCTTTCAGTATTGAGTTTTCAATTCAGTTGTTTCAGCTTGAGAAATGCTGAGCATGTTCTTCCCTTTTGGTTTTCCAACTCCAGGTCTTTGCACATTATAATACTTTCTGTTATCTTCTCAAACAGCTCTTTGAAACCTTCTTTCTGTTCAGCTCTTTTGCTTCATCATTTGTTCCATTCACTTTTGTTGTTGTTAATTGCCGTTGAGTCAGTTTTGACTCATAGAGACCCTGTATAGGGTTTCTCAAGAGTGGGTGGTGGGTTTGAACAGCTAAGCTTGTCATTCAAACTGACCTTGTGGTTCAGTGCATTTGTTGTTGTTGTTGTTGTCAGGGGCCATCAAGTCAGAACCGACTCATAGTGACCCCATGCATAGCAGAACGAAACAATGTCCCATCCTGGGCTAACCGTTGCCACACTTGAGTCCATCAATGATGCCACCTGGCCGATCCATCTCGTTGGGAGTCTTCCTCTTTTTCTCTGACCCTCCATTTTACCCAGCATGACACCCTTCTCCAGCGACTGTTCCCTCCTGACAAATATGTCCAAAGTATGAGAAGCTGCTTTATATTTAAGAGCAAGTTCCAGAGTCTTTTTTTTTTCCCTCTTTTCTGTCTGTTTAGTGACTCTTTGCTTTCTTTATGTACAATGTCCTTGATGTCATCACAAAATGCATCTATCTTGGATCCTTAGTTTTCAATGTGTCAAATCTATTCCTGAGATGGTCTCTAAATTCAGAAGAGGTAGGAGCTTTAGTGGCATGATGGGTTAAGCATTGGGCTGTTAAAGGAGAGGAAGGCAGTTCCAATCTATCAGCCACTCAGTGGGAGAAAGATGCGGTAGTCTGCTTTGATAAAGGTTGAAAGCCTTGGCTACCCAATGGAGCAGTTCTCTACTCTGTCCTGTAGGTTTGCTTTGAGTTGGAATCAACTCTACTGAAATGGGTTTGTTTTTGGATACTTAAGGTTGCACTATGACTCTTCTGGACTTTAAAATTGTCCTTCCATTTCAACTTGAACTTGCATATAAGTAATTGATGGTCTGGTCTACAGTTGGCCCCTGGTCTTGTTCTAACTGATGGTAGTGGACTTTTTTTATTGTC
>NW_006408524.1:19421786-19423945 GCF_000296735.1 Chrysochloris asiatica
TCACTGGTCTTTCAAAATTCTATCATGCAAGCCTCAGTGTCATTTCTATCACCAAGGCCATATTTTCCAACTGCCGATCCTTCTTCGTTACCACTTTTTGCATTCCAATCATCAGTGATTATCAGTGCATATTGATTGCATGTTTGATTAATTCCAGGCTACAGAAGTTGGTAGAAATCTTCAGTTTCTTATCTTTGGCATTAGTGGTTACTACATAAATTTGAATAATATTAATATTAACTGGTCTTTCTTGTAGGTGTATAAATATTACCCTGTCACTGACAGAATTGTACTGCAGGGAAGATCTTGAAATGTGCTTTTTGATAATGATGGTAATGTCAATTACTTTTCAATTTATAATTATTGGCATTGTTGTTATTGTTAGGTGCCATTGAGTTGGTACCAACTCATAGCAACCCTATGCACAGCAGAATGAAACACTGCCAGTCCTGTGCCAATTTCACAATCATTGCTACATTTGAGTCTATCATTGCTGCCTCAGTCCATCTTGTTGAGGGTCTTCCTCTGACCCTCCATTCTACCAAACATGACATTCTTCTCCAGGGACTGGTTCCTCCTGACAATATGTCCGAAGTATGACAGGCAAAGTCTGGCCATCCTAGTATCCTGGGAGCATTCTGGTTGTAGTTATTTCAACACAGATTGGTTTGTTATTTTGGCAGTCCATGATACTTTCAATATTTGCCTCCAACACCATAACTCAAAAGCATCAATTCTGCTACGGTCTTCTTTATTCACTGTTCAGCTTTCACATGCATATGAAGCTATTGAAAATACCATGGCTTTGCTCAGAAGCACCTTAGTCCTCAAGCTGACATCTTTGCTCTTCAACACTTTAAAGAGGTCTTGTGCAGCAGATTTGTATAATAAAATATGTTGTTTGACTTTTGCCTGCTGCTTTTATGAGTGTTGATAGGTGATCTGAGCAAAATTAATTATTTGATAACTTCAATCTTTTGTCAATTTATATGGATGCTATTTATTGGTCCAGTGGTGACGATTTTTGTTTCCTTTACATTGAGGTGCAACCCATACCAAAGACTGTGGTATTTGACCTTCATCAGTAAGTATTTTAAGTCCTCTTCACTTTCAGTAAGCAAAGTTTTATCATCTGCATATCACAGGTTGTTACTGAAACATCCTCCAATCCTGATACCATGTTTTTCTTCATATAATCTACCTACTTGGATCATGTGCTCAGCATACAGATTGGATAAGTATGGTGAAATAATACAACTCTGGTGCACACCTTTCCTAATTTTAAACCTTGTTTAAAATTGTTCCCTTGTTCTGTTCTAACAACTGCCTCTTGGTCTATGAGCACAATTAAGTGCTCCAGAATATTCATTCTCTACAATGTTGTCCATAGGTTGTCATGATCCACAAAATGGAAAACCTTTGCATAGTCAATAAAGCACAGGTAAACATCTTTCTGGTATTCTCTGCTTTCAGCTAAGATCCATCTGATGTCAACAGTGATATTCCTTATTCCATGTCCTCTTCTGAATCTGCCTTCGACCTCTGGAGGTTCTCTTTCAATGTACAGTAGCAGCTATTTAAAAATGATCTTTAGCAAAATTTTGCTTGCATGGGATATTAATGATGTTGTCCAACAATTTCCTCATTCTGTTGGGTCATCTCTACTTGGATTAGGCACAAATAGGGATCTTTTCCAGTCACTTGGCCAGGTAGTTGTCTTCCAAATTTCCTGGCATAGATGAGTGAGTGCCTCCAGTGCTATATCAGTCTGTTGAAAGATCTCAATCTTTATTCCATCAATTCCCAGAGACTTGTTCTCTGCAAATGCTTTTGACTTCTTCCTTCAGTATCATTGGCTCTTGATCGCATGCTACCTCTTCAAATAGTTGAACATTGACTATCTCTTTCTGGTACAGTGACTCTGTGTATTCCTTCCATCTTCTTTTGATGCTTTCTGCATCATTCAATATTTTTCTCGTAGAATCCTTTAATATTTCAAATGGAGGCTTAAATGTTTTCTTCAGTTCCCTCAGCTTGAAGAATGCTGAGTGTGTTCTTCCCTTGTGGTTTTCTAACTCCATGTCTTTGCACATTTCATTATAATATTTGACTTTGTCTTCTCGAGCTGCCTTTGAAATGTTCTATTCAGCTTTTTTTTT
>NW_006408524.1:19448681-19449270 GCF_000296735.1 Chrysochloris asiatica
CCTGCCACTTTGCTGAATCTTCCAACGAGGTCTAGTTGCTTTTTTACTGAGTCACTGGAGTTTTCTACTTATAGGATCATATTATCTGCAAATAGAGAAAGTTTTACTTCCTCTTTGCCAATTTGGATGCCTTTAATTTCTCTCTCTTGCAGCATAGCTCTTGCTAAGACTTCCAGCACAATATTGAGTAGGAGTGGTGACGAAGGGCATCCTTGTCTGGATCCTGTTCATAGAGGGAAGATTTTCAGTTTCTCTCCATTGAAAGTAATGTAGGCTGTTGGTTTTGTATATATGCTCTTAGTTATGTTGAGGAATTTACCTTCAATTCCTATTTTGTTGAGTGTTCTTATCAGGAATGGATGTTGGATTTTGTCAAATGCCTTTTCTGCATCAATCGATATGATTATGTGGTAATTTTCTTTTTTCTTATTTATATGGTAGATGATGTTGATCATTTTTCTAATATTGAACCATCCTTGCATCCCTGATATGAATCCCACTTGAATCATGATGTATTATCTTTTTGATGTGTTGCTGGATTCTGTTGGCTAGGATTTTGTTAAGAATGTTTGTATCTATGTTCATGAGG
>NW_006408524.1:19450156-19463206 GCF_000296735.1 Chrysochloris asiatica
AAAAAAATAAAAAATATGTGATTTCTTACTTCAGGTTCAAGTTCCACTAGCTATAAGCCTTCAAACTTTAAAAATATTCCCAGCTACATGGTTCTGAGTTTTGAATCTCTGCCCTGGATCTACTTTGCCAGGTATTCTGTGGTATAACTGATGGCGAACTTCACTTCACCTCCACCCTAGCCGCCATCATGCCTCACCTCTCTGAAGTGTTTTTATCCACAAATTGTAATAGTCATGATATCAACAGGCAACTTAATGAAGAAATGGCAATCATGGGCCTAAAGAGCAGTGAAATGCAAACAAAAGGCATTAGAAAAGCTTATATCTATTTAGCATCACCAGATCAATGAAGGCAATTACAATTTTATCAGTAACAATGCTAAAAATATAAGATTAAACACAAACTTAAAGTGTGATTGGTGTCATGTGGTGGCTTATTTCAAAATGACTTCAGAAAGAATCTTACGGTTAGCGGGATTTCAAACAGATGATTTCAGTATCTTTAGTTACAAAAAGCAGAGTTCATTGCTTTATGTAATGTTAGGATTCTTTTTTTCCTGGACTTTGGCCTTACAAAAGGAAAACCAGAAGATGCATGCATAGTAACAGATTTTGAGGCTGAAATCTTATTTCTTGGTAGAACTTGTTTTTGCCAAGTTTACAACCCACTTGAACTTCTGTCTGTTCTTTGATTTTAGAATTAGCTTGGGCTCATTTTAATGTTGGAAAATCACAGATTTAACCATAGAAAAAGAAGTCTTAAGAAAGTTTACTGAAGACTTTCAACATCACCAAATATCTATAAATGAAGAATCTTGTTAACATTCAGTGTTTTTGAATCTGCAATATATTCTTTGAATTTTAAAAGATTGTTTTGACTAAGCAATTATAAAATAACTTTATAAAGGGAATGCTTTTGTTAAAAAAACATGTTTAAGAGACACCTACTCTAACTTTTTAACTGTTGAAGGTTGAACATTTCTTTTCTCTCCGTTCTTCACCAATTGGCCTTAGTTGTAAGACAGAATGGAGTTACTAAAGCCTTAGTTTCTCATCAGAGGATCAAAACAGGGATCCTCAGGGAAACAGCAAATATAAAGAAGATTGCAGAGTAAGGAGCTTGAGAAAGCAATCCCACAAAGTTGTTTATGAAATCATGGGCTAACCCCTGCTCTTCATGGATCTGATTCTCAGTAGTACACCAAAGAATTTCAGAACTAAACTAAAAGATAAACCACACTCAGGACTAAGACTGACCACACACAAGAACAGACCTTAACAGCACTTCAAAGGCCTTGAAAAGAGACCTCACATTATAACCAAAAACAACAGAAGGGTGATAGAACTTACAATGGGAATCCACTTTGATTAGCTGTCAAAACAAAATATAAACATTTTCTGTAGAATTTAAACAAGATCAAGAACCTCATAGCATAGTATTCAAAATGTCTAGGATAGAATCCAAAATTCCGGGGCATACAAAGAGCTCAACTGGTGTGGGAAGAAACAATCTACAGACGCCAAGGTTGCTATGACATAAATATTGAGGCCTATTTGACAAAGCTTTTAAAGCTTCTAATATAAAATGCCTCCCAAAAGGAAGAATTATTTTTCAATGAATGGAAAGAATGTCTCAACAGCAAAATAGAAAATATAAAGAAGAATTACATAGACTTTTTAGAACTGATTAATACAGCAGCCCATGGGCTTGATAACAGAATGGAGGCAACAGAAGAATAGATAGACTAATATAAATGATACCATAGGAACAAATAGAAAAAAGATTGAGAAACAAAAAAAGAACAGAACCTATGAGACAATACCAAATGGTCAAACATCTGTGTTATCAGAGTTCCAGAAGGAGAAAAGTAGAATGCAGTGCAGAAAAAAGTATGAAGAAAAAAGCCTGAAAATGTCCCAATTGGTGAAAGACATATGTTTACAGATTCAACAAGGTCAATGAACTCTAAAGAGAATAAACACAAAGAAATCCATACCAGATATCTTATAATCAAACTGCTAAAGTCTAAAGACAAGGAAAAATTGTGAAGGCAGACAGAAAAACAAACAAAAACAAAAACATATTACTTATTGGAGAATTTCTCAAGAGCTAAAGAGGCCAGGAAAAAGTGGAACAATAGTTTGAAAATGCTGAAAGAAAATAACTTTTTTATATCTGTACTGTGGTGGTAAGGATACAAATCTACACATCTGTCAAAATTCTTACACCATTTTAAAATCCATAACACCACAATTTATATACCAGAGAAGGTCAATTTACTCTATGCTAATTAGAAATGGAGTCCTGGTGTGGCGCTGTGGGTTAATGCACCAGATTGCAAAGCCAGTTTGAACTGCAAGGTCAGCAGTTCAAGCTCACCAGTTGCTCCTTGGAAACCCTTACAGGGTCGCTATGGGTCAGAACCAACCCAGTGGCACTTAACAACAACAACAATTAGGAAATAAAGATAAATTTGAAAGATTATATATATACAAACACATATAGGATACTATTTATAAATTCACTCCTTTCTTCAGCACATATATTTAATAAAAGCTTTTATTGTGAATTGAGTGGTTTATGGAGCAAATCATCAGCTTTACGTTCAACAAATCATACACTCTGTTTCTTCCCAATGATTTGTAAGTGCCTCAAATATGACATCACTTATCTCATTTCTTCCCTGCGTTTCTTGTTTGCTTTCTTTCTTGTTTCCCAACATTTCTGAACTTTGTGTCCTTGAGTAAATTCTGTCCCTTTGATCTTGAATGGCTGATCATACTATGGCATGCATACTTCAGTAGTATTATCTCCCACATATATCTATTTATTGCTTGGTTGAAAATTGAGCCATGGGGGTAAGTGCAGTTCCAGACCTGAAGGGTAACCAAGGGACATAGTCTCAGGTTCCACAACTCTATATCTGATGAGGAAGCCTGGTCTCCTCTAAGCAGTGGATAGTCTTTTGCCACCACTCATTTGTCAGTTTGTCATACTGGTGGTTTGTGTGTTGCTGTGATGCTGGAAGCTATGCCACCAGTATTTTAAATACCAGCAGGGTCAGCCACGGTGGACAGGTTTCAACGATTTCCAGACTAAGACAGACTAGGAAGGAGAGGAGAACCACTTCTGAAGGGCTCCCCATTGAAAAGCTTATGAATAGCAGTGAAATATTGTTAGATAAAGTGCTGGAAGATGAGCTCCTCAGGTTGGAAGGCACTCAAAATATGACTGGGGCAGAGCTGTTTTTGAAGAAAGAAAAAGGTCATTAAGAAATAGGAAAGAAAGAAAAAGCCAAAGTGCCATCAGAAGAAAACTCTGCAACTTGCTTTTGAATGTAGAGAAACTAAAGCAGCTGGAAGAAATGATGAGTAATAGAACTGAACAGCGAACTTCAAAGGGCAGCTTGAGGAAACAAAGTATTATAAATGAAGTATGTGCAAAGAACTGGAGCTAGAAAACCAAAGGGAAGAGCATGCTCAACATTTCTCAAACTAACAGAGATGAAGAAAAACAATCAAGCCTTTCATTGCAATATTGAAGGATTCTATGGCCAAAATGGGTAGTGCAGTGGCTCTGTAGGGTTTACTGGAATGTAAACCATAAAGTTGGCAGTTTGAGTCCACCAGTTACTCCAAAGGGGAAAGATGAGGCTTTCTGCTCTTGCAAAGATTGACAGCTATAGTAATCCCAAAACTGACTCAACAGCACTTAACAACAACAATCTGGACAAAATATTGAATGAGGCAGGAAGTATCAAAGGTGATGGAATGAATTTACAAACTCATTGTACCCAAAAGAATTGGTCTATGTTCAACATTTCCAAGAGGTAGCATACTGGCAAGAATTGATGATATCAAAGGAAGAAGTCCAAGCTGTACTGAAGGCATTGGAGAGAAACAAGACTCCAGGAATTGATAGACTACATATTGAAAATTCTCAACAAACTGATGTGGCCCTGGAGGCACTCACTCATCTATGCCAAGAAATTTGGAAGACAGTTTTGTGGCCAACTGATTGGAAGAGTGCCCATTCCAAAGAGAGGTGACCCAACAGAATGCGAAAATCATCGGTCAGTATCATTAACAACGCGTGCAAGTAAAATTTTGCTAAAGATAATTTAAAGATAGGTGCAACAGTACATTGACAGGGAACTACCAAAGGTTGTTGTTGTTGTTGTTATGTGCCGTGGAGTCGGTTCCGACTTATAGCGACCCTGTATAGGGTTTCCAAGGCTTTAAATCTTTACGGGAGCAGAATGTCTCATCTTTCTCCCGCGGTTAGGCCAGGCCAAATTTAGACGAGGATGTGGAACGAGGGTTACATTGCTGATGTCAGTTGGATCTTCGCTGAAAGCAGAGATGATTGTGTGGGTCATGACAAATTGTGGATGACATTGTGGAGAATGAGTATTCTGGAACACTTAATTGTGCTTATGAAGAACCTGTACGTAGACCAAGAGGCAGTTGTTCAAATAGAACAAGAGAACAGTGAATGGTTTAAAATTAGGAAAGGTGTACACCAAGGTTGTATTCTTTCACCATACTTATTCAATCTGTTTGCTGAACAAATAATTTCAAAAGCTGGATCATATGAAGAAATACATGGCAGCAGGATTGGAGGAAGACCCATTAACAATCTGTGATACGCAGATGATAAAACCTTGCTTGCTGAAAGTGAAGAGGACTTAAAATACTTCCTGGTGAAGATCAAAGACCACAGCCTTTGGTATGGGTTGCACCTCAATGTAAAGGAAGCAAAAATCCTCACCAGTGGGCCAATAAATCACATCGAAATAAATGGATAAAAGATTGAAGTTGTCAAATCAAATTAAACACTCAAGGAAGTAGCAGCCAAAAAATCAAATAACGTATTGCAATTGGCAAATCTGCTGCGCAAGACCTCTTTAAAGTATTAAAGAGGAAAGATATCATTTTGAGGACTAAGGTGCACCTGACCCAAACCATGGCATTTTCATATGCATGTGAAAGTTGGACAATGAATAAAGAAGACGGTAGAAGAATGGCTTCATTTGAGTTAGGGTGTTGGAGGAGAATATCAAATGTACCATGGACTGCCAAAAGAACTAACAGATCTGTGTTAGAAGAAGTACAACCAGAATACTCCTTAGAAACCTGGAAGGCCAGACTTTCTCTCATACTTCAGACATATTATCAGGAGGGAGCAGTCCCTGGAGGACATCATATTTGGTAAAGTGGATGGTCAGAGAAAAAGAGGAAGCTCCCTAATGAGATGGATTGGCACAGTGGCAGCAGCAGTGGACTCAGAAGTTGCGACAATTGTGAGGCTGGCCTGGGACCGGGCAATGTTTCGTTCTGCTGTACATAGGATTGCTATGAGTCGGTACCTACTCGAGGGCACTTAACAACAACATTATCCAATGAATAGTCTTGATTGTTTATTATGAGGTACAGGCTTCATTGTGGTGGTGGCCACAGCAGGGGAGGGAGGCACATATTAGATGGAGGTTAGAGAAAATATACATAAATTGGAAAAGGTTTTGATCGCTGTAAGTTTAGGGACATGGTTAAATCTTTGATCAGGGTGACAGATACCCCAGTCCTTGCTTTAATAGCAGAGATGGGCATCAAGAGGGCATAATGCATGCTAGGCCAGAGGAGTCTCTGTCTTTTCTATGCTTCCTTACAATCTTTGAAAGGTCACAACTACTAGTAAATGCCTGGAGAGTGTAAATAATAGCTCTAACAAGAAATATAACTGGACTTCTGAAATTCTCTTCCTTCCATATCTTTGTTCAAATAGAAAAGGAACTTTATTTGCTTTTCCTCCAGTGGTTTGTGCTGTTAGAAGTAGTAAATCTAAACAACTTTCTTTGAAGAAGTTAAATAATGTCTTAGTTCAACATTCTTCTAATATTTTACCTTTATTCTCTCTACCAAATTTACTGAGCTTATTCTAGGTAGAAAGGAGCTCTGGTAGTGTAGTGGTTACGAATCGGGCTGCTAATCTCAAAGTTAGCAGTTGGAAACTACCAGCTATTCCACGGGAGAAAGATGAGGCTTTCTGCTCCCATAATGATTTACAGCCTCGGAAACCCTATACAGGGTCACTATAAGTCAGAACCGACTCCACAGCACACCACCACCAACAACATCATTCTAGTTTGTACAGGGTCCTTAAAGTACTGCAGTGGGGAGACACAAGTATAAGCCAGAAGATTACAAGATAGTCTAGTAATTGTTTTTTCTTTGAGAAAATGACCAGCTAAATCATCTAGAAAGTAAGGCACTCATCTAAAGGGCCACTGTTAATAGAAGAGACCAATCAGAAAGTATTTTCTCTTAAATAATTTTGTCTAAATTCTGTTAACTATCCACAATGGTGTTTTCTTCACAAAAAGCAAGATGGTTTTGAGTTTATCGAGATACACATTAACTTTTAGTGAAACTTTTGAGTAGATTTGGTTACTGTTTCAATGTCTCTCTTGACTAGATTGGAGACGTCCAATACTGTATACAAGTTGCCAATGAGTTAGTTCTGACTCATGACAACCACACGTACGTTGGAGTAGAGCTGTGTTCCATAGGGTTTTCAATGATAGGTTTTTTTCAGAAGTAAGTGACCAGGCCTTTCTACCAAGGTACTACTGGATGGGTTTGAACTTAACAACCTTCCAGATAGCAGCCAAGCACTTTTAACCATTTGTACCACCCAGGGCAAGGAGCTCTGGTAGCGTAGTGGTTATGAATTAGGCTTCTTAACTCAGGGTCAGCAGTTCGAAACTACCAGCTGTTCCGCTGGAGAAAGGTAAGGCTTTCTGATCCTGTAAAGATTTACAGCCTCGGTAACCCTGTACAAGGTCGCTATGAGTTGGAACCGACTACGATACATAACAACAACAACAACAACAAAACCACCCAGGGCATCCTGAAACTGCATAGAGGTATAGTATCTTTGGCAACCTAACTTTAAAGCTTAGCTTCGTTAAAGGTTAATCAACCTCTCTGAAAAGGTCTATCACTTTTTAATTGGTGGTGTCGTCTCCATTCTAATTAGAACTGTGCTTCAAGTCTAATGAGGTTCTAGGAGTAATAAGAGCTTCCATTCTCTAGGCTTTTCTTCCTGAAAGATCCCACATGCTTTAAAAATGAAACAAGTTGATAGAGAAATTGTTCTGGGACCAGCACACCTACGACTGAGGCACAGCTTTCTCCAGGGGAGCTCTCTCCAGCTGTTTATAATCTCAGAGTGGTGCCTTGGAGCACTTTGTTAAAAAGGAAAAGAAGAATGCCACTTGGAATATAAGCAACAGGGTGTCTGGAGAAGAGAAGATATAATTATCTAGATTGGAATATGACCAGAACTACCACAGCATACCCACAATCAACTCAGATTAAAATCAGTTCTTTTATAAATGAAGTGATGAGGTTTGGAAAGGCAAGAGTAAACGGTTGAGCTTTGGGGTCTGCCAATTGTGTGAAAGACAATGTAATGTCTTTGTGTTACCAGCATATGAATTTTAGAAACCCTTTTGCTCTTGGTTTTTGTTTTTTTTTCTTATTCACTTGTGCATAATTCTCATGCTGCTTCCTGCTTTGGGCACAGAGGAAATCAGTGAAAGGTCATTAAAAACGACTTTTTCAGCAGTCTTAGAAATCTGCTGTGAGATACCAGGTACCAGTTATTGTTCAAGCTAAAATGACAGTGCCTGTGGAATCAATAAAATCAATGTAAACTTTGGGGGTGTGCTAATAAGAGGGCTCTTTCTCTTCCTGGTCTTATTCCCCACTTTCACATTTTTCCTGGGAACACTCCAGAACAAATCACTTTAAGATAAAGCTCTTTCAAAGATTAATTTTTTTGAAAACCCAATCTAAAACAAAGGAGCCTCTGGTAGCGTAGTGGTTACGAATCGGGCTGCGACACGCAAGATCAGCAGTTCGAAACTACCAACTGTTCCATAGGAGAAAGATGAGGCTTTCTGCTCCCGTAAAGATTTACAGCCTCGGAAACCCTGTACAGGGTCGCTGTGAGTCGGAACCGACTCCACGGCACATAACAACCACCACAACAATCTAAAACAAGGAGGGATGGTTCACAATTGAACTAAGTTGTTGTTGGTAAGTGTTAAGTTTAGTCAGTTCTGACTTATAGCAACCTTGTATGGAATTTCTAAGGAGTGGCTGGGGGATTTGAATTGCAAACCTTGAGGTCAACAATACAGTACTTAAATCCCATATATCTGAAAATCAAATTATTGAAAACAATAGGCACAGATATGTAAATCTTCATCACTAGGCACTGAAGAGATCATTATAAATCTATAATAAATAAAAAAATGTATAGTAACAATAATTTGTGTTTAAAAAGTTAAGAATGGCTATTACTGAAAAGCATAATCAATTTACGATAATGCTGTTAATGTATTGGAGTCCTGGTGTGATGCTGTAGGATAAGCACTTGACTGCTGACCACAAAGTCAGATGTTCAAACCTACCAGCCACACCTTGGCAACGTTATATAGGATCCCTGTGACTTAAAACTGACTTGAAGGCACTTAACAACAACATTGATGTATTGCTAATAAACTATGTTGTTGTTGTTAGGTGCCATCGTGTCGGTACCAACTCATAGCAACCTTATGCACAGCAGAACAAAACATGGCCCGATCCTGGGCCAACCTCACTACTGTTGCCATGCTTGAGTCCACTGATGCTGCCACTTGGCCAGTCCATCTCGTTAAGGGTCTTCTTCTTTTTCCTTACCAAACATGATAGCATTCTATAGTGATTGCAAATTGTAAGAATTCCAACACTGTGCTAATTTGTATTTGCAGTAGGAATCTTACATCATTGTCAAAGCATTGTGTAGAAGCCAGGTTTCATTGTTATTGTTGTGAAGTGCCTTTGGGTCAGTTCTGACCCATAGTGACCCTGTATAGGGTTTCTGATGAGCTTGAACTGCCAGTTTTGTAGATTAAACCGACTTTGCACTCTAGCACATTAACCTACAGTGCCACACCAGGACTCCGAAGCAAAATGCTAAATTGGAATTCTCAGTAAACTGTAAGACCAAGCTACTTGTGTTAGCCCTTAATTAGTTACTTAGTTATGTTACTAGCAATACTTTAGAATGAAGATGATGTGACCTTGTCTTGCTTACTTTGGACACGTCATCAGGAAGAACCAATGGCTAGAAAAGGAGTTCATGCTTGATCAAGTAGAGTGTCAGAGACCCTCAGTGATCTGGATTGGCACAGTGGCTACAATAAGCTACAATACAGCAATAATTGAGAAGATGGCTCAATGGCATTTAATGAACTTAAAAGTAATACCTTTGGCTGGTAGGTTTGACCATCCGACTTTGTGGTCAGCAGTCAAGTGTTTATCTTACAGCGCCACACAAGGACTCCAATACATTAAAAGCATTATCATAAATTGATAATGCTTTTCAGTCATAATTACATCTGAAAATGAAAGTCTATGGAATTACTTTGCTCATAAGAGTCAAAGGATATTCATTTTAAAACCATTTTGCTTAAGAGAGTGCCAAGGACTAAACCTTAATAACCACTGGTCTTGTTTTCATACCTTTACCTATAGAAGCATTATAAGAGAATTTACAAATGACTTGCAAGGTGAATCCATAGTAAAAATAATAGTCATTTATTGCTTGCGATTATTGTTCTGTGCTCCATGGCACCATTTTATTTTTTCCTAATAATCTCTAAAGTATATGAAATGATCTCACTCATTCACTCTGTAAATATTTATTCAACACTGATTATGTACTAGGAATTATTTTAAGGGTCTTGGTATACAGTATTAGGCAAAGCAAAGAGACTCATTTTACTCATAAGGTGGGCATATCTATTAATTGTCTGTCTTGTCCTCCTTTTGTTGAGGATTTGTTTGCATTGTTTATACCTTTGGACACAACAAATAACCAGAGTAGGTATAAATCTAAAGCCTTGCATCCAAATTATCTCTTTAATAAATTACTGAGGTATCAGCCTCTCCCTTCACTCAGTGAAAACTGAGGTAACTAATTAGCTCTATCCTTCCCCTGTAAAGCATAATTGTATTAGAGAGCTTATATAGGATGTCATCTCCATTTCCTTTATTTTAGGTGCTCAAGATGATATTGGATGTTGTTGTTGTTGTTGTTGTTAGGTGCCATCGAGTTGGTACAGACTCATAGAGACCTTATGCACAGCAGAATGAAACACTGCCCGATCCTGGGCCAACCTCACTATTGTTGCCATGCTTAAGTCCATCGATGCTGCCACTTGGCCAATTCATCTCATTGTGGGGTCTTCCTCTTTTTCCTCTAACCCTCCACCTTACCAAACATGATATCATTCTCCAGCAACTGGTCCCTCCTGACAATATGTCTGAAGTATGAGAGACAAAGTTTAGCCATCTTGGCCTCCAAGGACCACTCTGGCTGCACGTCTTCCAAAATGGATCTATTGGTTCTTTTGGCAGCCCATGGCACTTTCAATATTCTCCTTCAACTATCAACTATCAACACTCATGGAAGCAGCAGTCAAGAAATCAGACGATGTATTGCATTAGGCAAATCTGCTGCATAAGACCTCTTTAAAGTGTTGAAGAGCAAAGACGTCAGCTTGAGGACTAAGGTACACCTGACCCAAGCCATGGTATTTTCAATCACCTCATATGCATGCGAAAGCTAGACACTGAATAAAGAAGACTGTAGAAGAATTGATACTTTTGAGTTATGGTGTTGGAGGAGAATATTGGATGTTGTGGTGGAGTTTTATGCACTAGTTGTTTTGAGTATATGACAATCTAAAACTCTTTGGTATCTGTGGTTAAGAATATTGGCTGGTATAGAGGACAGGTCCCTGGGCTTTAATGTAGATGACCTGGATTCAATTCCCATCTATGGTACGTACACACTGGTTGCTTTGTGGCAAGTCACTTAACTCCTCTAAGCTAAAGTTCAGTATCTTCATTGCTTGAGCTATTGCACAGGTCATTCACTGTAAGAAAAACAAAACAAAACAAACCACACAAGAACATTGAAGCTCTTATTAATGGGCAAGAATGACACCAATGTCTCATTTAATATGACAGCAGCCCTCCAGCCTTCATTTCTTCCTTCTCATAGCCAGGACTTTCAGTGAGCAATCGTGTCTAAGGGACCTGTAGTTGGCATTGATCTTGGGAAGACTGTTATAAATCCTGCTGTCACTGTACCAGCCTACTTTAAGGATATACCAGTGACAGGCTATTAAAAATACTGTAATCAGTGCTGGCCTCATTGTATTCAGAATCATCAAAGAGCCAATTGCTCTGCTGTTGTTTATGGCTTAGACAAAAAGGTTGATACTGGGAGAAGAGTGCTGATCTTTGACTTTTGATGTGTCGATCCTCACTTTTGAAGATGGAATATTTGTGGACAAATCTATAGCTGGAGATAGCCACTTAGTGGAGAAGTCTTTGACAACCAAATGTCCAACCATTTTATTGTCAAGTTCAAGTGCAATCACAAGAAGGAATCCGATGAGAACAAGAGGATTGTTCATTGCCTCAGCACTGCTTGTGCAAAGTACACTTTCCCTTCCAGCACCCAGGAGGAATTGACCTCTACACCTCCACTACCCATGGTATGAAGAATTAAATGATGACCTGTTCCATGGCAAAGTGGACTTTGGGGAGAAAGCCCTTAGGGATGCTTAGCTAAACAAGTCACAGATACAGCACATTGTCCTACTTGGGTGGTTCTAATGAATTCCCAAGTTTCAGGAACTTTTTTGGGATTTCTTTAATGAAAGAGAGTTGAACCAGAGCATCAACCCCTATTGAGGTTTTGCTGATGATGCAGCTGTTCAGGCAGTCATCCTATCTGGAGACAAACCTGAAAACGTTCAAGGTTTGCTGCTCTTGGATGTCACTCCTTTGTCTTAGTGTTGCAACTTCTGGTGAGTCATGACTATTCTCATTGGGCACAATACTACCATTCCTTCCAAACAGATACTGACCTTCATAATCTACTCTGGTGTACTAATTGAGATTTATAAAGGTTAGTGCACTATGGCCAAGGTTAACAACCTGCTTGACAAGTCTGAACTCATTGGTATACCTCCTGTACCTCATGGTTCAAATTGAAACCACTTTTGATACTGATGCCAATGACATCTACAACATCTCTGCTATGGATAAGAAAACAAGATTATCATTACTAATGACTAGGGTTACTTGAGTAAAGAAGACATACAGTATATGGTCCAGGAAACTGAGACGCACAAAACTGAAGATGAGAAACAGAGTGACAAGGTGTCAAGAATTCACTTGAATCCTGTGCATTTAATATGAAAGCAACAGTTGAAGATGAAAAACTTCAAGGCAAAATGAACGATGAGGACAAACAGAAGATTCTTAACAAGTGTAATGAAATGATCAACTGACTTGATAAGAATCAGATGGAAGAGAAGTAGGAACTTGAGCATCAGTAGAAAGACCTGGAGAAAGGCTGCAACCCCCATCATTAACAAGTGGTACCCAAGAGCTTCCCTGGTGGTGAAGTTCCTTCATCTAGTGGTACCTTCTCTGGACCCACCACTGAAGTGGTTGATTAAACCAATCTCTGAGCATAGATACCTTAGCATTACGCCACAGTAGAAGCTGTGAGGACCCAAAGTTTTAGCACATTCTGTGGTAGCTTTAAAGGTCAAACTGCATACTACATTTCTGGGTATCCTCAATACTTGAGTATGGAATGTGTACATGGGGAAAGGAATTAACATTGCACACTATTAACACTGTATTGTAAATGGAGTTTGAAATGCTGACTTTGTAGTTCAAACTGACTTTGCAGTCCTGCGCTTGTCCTACAGTGGCACACCAGGAGTCCACTATTGGGTACACCCCATAAATATAAGCATAACCACTGTGTCTAGCTTTAGGCTGAAACAAAACAGATTGCTAATCATATGGGGATTTAAAGGCAGGATTGTCTTAACCAAAAATATATGCCCTTGTGGGCTGACATGGTATTCTACTAATGTTGTTGTTGTCAGGTGCCATCGAGTCGGAACC
>NW_006408524.1:19464571-19466147 GCF_000296735.1 Chrysochloris asiatica
AGAAAGAAGGAAAAGGTCAAAATGGATGTCAGAGGAGACTCTGAAACTTGCTCTCCAGCGTAGAGAAGCTAAAGCAAATGGAAAAATTGAAGAGGTCCAAGAGCTGAACAGAAAATTTCAAAGATCAGCTCGAGAAAATAAAGCCAAACACTATAATTCTATGAATAGGATTAAAAAAATTAATTGTTTCTGAGTAACAAAACAAACATAGATTCTGGGTTAAAATGGTAGAATAACATGTCGTCTATTTTTCTGTACTAAAAATAACTGAAAAGTTTTTTGGTTTTCATTAAAAAACATAGGGGAGAGAAGTACTTCTAAAATGGTGGAAAAATAACCTCCCAAATCTCATTCCTTCATAAAAACAATGAAGTCACAGGCAAAACCCATCAAAATCAACATTTTCAGAATTCTAGAAATTAGTCCTCTGTTAATGTTGTTGTTAAGTGCCATCAAGTTGCTTCTAACTCATAGCCACTCTGTATAGGGTTTCAGAGGAGCAACTGGACCTTGTCCTTAACACTCCAGTGTTTATCCTACAGTGCCACACCAAGATTCAATTAGTCCTGTTTGTTGTTTTTAAGTGCTGTCGAGTTGGTTCCAACCCATAGCAACCCTGTATAGGATATCCTAGGAGAAGCTCGTGAGCTTAAACTGCCAACCTTGTGGTTCAAACCAACTTTGCAGTTAAGTACATTAGCTCACAGCGCCACACCAGGAAGCCAATTAATCCTCTAAAGAGCACATATTCAGAAAAAAAGACACAAACGTTCATAAGGACAGAAAGAACTTTGTGACATTTTAACTTACGCTATTTCTACCTCCCTTTCCCCAATTCAGTGTTAACCTTGAAAACCAGCAGTCAATGAACAATGGGAATTATAAAAACAAAGATATTTATGGATTAAAAATTCCAGAAAAAGCCCACTCTTAGAGAATTGTTACTATGTGACCAGTTTGGCAGCTCTGACAAAACTCCATTTACTGACTTGTCTTTATTTGACCTTATTCATAGCTCATTCTGTGAGGAATGCCTTATCCCTGGGGCATAAAACCAATTTGGTTACCACTTCAACTTCCTGAGAAGTCAATTCATTGAGGCAAATAAGAAACTGGTAAAATAAATAAATAAATAAAGGAACATCTGAGGAATAGAATGTCTATGGAGAACTCTGAAGATCTGTGCTATATTCCTGGAGATCTAGAAAACTATGCACATGTACAGGGATGTGAGTGTACCCAGTGTTGTTGTTGTTAAATGCCATCCATTGGGTCTGATTCATAACCACCCTGTACAGGAAGCAGGAAACTTCACTTCTACCAAGGAGCGGCTGGTGGGCTCCAACTCTCTCAGCTCTGGTAGACCCTGAAGGTCTGCCCAAGCAGGAAGTGAGTGTTAAGACATAGAACATTGGAGGCATATCTTAACACATACACCTAACTCCTCAGCAAAGGGTGGGAGAAAGTTGTTCAAGGTATTTAGAACATTTCTTTCTAATCATGAGATGACCACTAAGATAGCTGGACAGAGATTTAAGTTCCCATACATGGCAAAGAAAACGTACTTTACAGAGGG
>NW_006408524.1:19466669-19509025 GCF_000296735.1 Chrysochloris asiatica
AAAAAAAAAAAACAACTAAAGGCAAACTAACTTAAAAAAATTAAAAGAAATAATGAGAATGAAATAGCATTTAATGGAGAACATTAACAAAGATTGTTGCTGCTCTTAAATGTTGTCTATAGTTGGTTCCAACTCATAGAAATTCTAAAGGTATTTTGGGACTTCTGGTGTGGCACTGTAGGATCAGTATTGGACTGCAAACCATAAAATCAGCAGTGTAAACCCACCAATTGATCCTTAGAAGCCCTACACAGGGTCACTGTGACTTGCAGCCTACTCGACAGCACATAATAACAACTTAAGGTTTTTGAGGAGCAGCTGGTGGGTTTGAACTGCCAGCTTTGTGGTTAAGTCTTGTGTTTATCCTACAGTGCCACACCAGGACTCCAAAAAAGATATAGAAATTAAAACCAAAACCAAATAGAAACTATTCAATTGAAAACAATAATTAAACCGAAAACTTCACAACATGGGTTTAACACCAGATTTAAAGTGGCAGAAAAAATATGTAGCAAATTTGAAAACAGGCCAATTGAGATTATCCAGTCTGAGCAAGAGACAGAAAAAAGAATAAGAAAAATGAACAAAGTCACATAGACTTGTAAAAATCATAATGTATACCAACATATACATAATGGAAGTTCCAGGAGAAGAGAAAAAGAGTATTTCAAGAAACAGTGGATTCTAAACTAATGACTTCTGAGTTATAAAATAACTAAAATACACACCAAAACAAATACACACACACAGCAGAAGACATATGGCATGTAAGGATTATCAAGGAACCATGGAATGTCCAGGGCGACTAACATGGAGGGTATAAACACAGTGGAGACCCCGATTTGAACTTTCAGACTCCAGAATTGTGAGACAATAAATTTCTGCTCTTTAATGCCACCTATTTGTGTTACAAGGAGCCATGGTGGTATGGTGGTTAAGCATTAGACTGCTAACCCAAAGGTCAGTGTTTTGAACCCACCAGCCACTCCACCAGAGAAATATATGGTGGTCTGCTTCCTTAAAGATTACAGCCCTGGGAACCCTTTGGGGAAGTGCCAGTCTGTCCCACAGACTTGTTCTGAGTTGGAATTAACTCAAGGGCACTGGGGTAACTTGTTTCACAGCAGCACCAGGTAACTAGACACATGTGTATATATAAGACATAATAGACATTTTAATAGAGTTTTAAAAGGTATATAAAAGACAAAGAGGAAGCATATAGCTTCCTTGTGGGAATAAGATCTTCATGGAATTAAAGTAGGATGCTAAGTGGGACTTTTCTCATTACTTATGAATTGAGGACAAAAAGGTGTCAGGTACTGCACTGAAGCCCAGTCTACAACTAAAAAAAAAAATCAGTATAATGGGATAGCATCGAGAAGAAAGATTTTAATATAGCAATTATATATAAAAACAAAGAGGTTTTCTCTTGTATATGCGCTCCATCAGATTCAGACTATGGAAGGCAGTGTTATCAATGACTACAGATATCCCAGGAGGGCACCTACCAGGCTCTGCAACATGAAGAAGAGATATAGGGCTAAGGACAGCCAAATGCAAATTCTCTCCATCTCCATAAATGTTATCTCTTTGGTGGATTCAACCTTCTACCAATATAATTTACTCCTCTTTAGCCTATTGTTTGCTTTTGTCTAATATTAATATTGCCATGCCTCTTTTATTTCTATTTTCCATAAATATCTTAGTTCATTTTTTTCCCTCCAATATCTCCATGTAAACTTTCAAATTTCTATTCAATTGCTCTGATGAAAACCCCAGTTGATAACAATACTTTTTAATTAATATTTGAAAGTGAGAGTTCAGTAGACATAAAAAAAAAAAGTTTTTTATTCATTTAAGCTGAAGGTTCTGTCTCTGTATCAAATCATGTCAAAAGACAGTTATGTTAGTGCACTGTTGTGCTTTGCAAAGTTTTATCAGAGTTATCTTGGTAAATGGAGCTTTTGTAGCGTAGTGGTAATGAATCGGGCTGCTAACCTCACAATCAGCAGTTGGAAACTACCAGCTGTTCCGAGGGACAAAGATGAGCCTTTCTGCTCCTGTAAAGATTTACAGCCTCAGAAACCCTGTGCAGGATTGTTATGAGTCAGAACTGACTCCATGGCACATAACAACAACAACAATCTAAACCAAGGTCAATATGTGGGAGAGTCGTTTGAAAACTACTTCGGTTATATACTGATAAGCTAGCATGGGAGACATGTTTAGGTTCTTTTTCATATAAAATTGTATGCAACAAACATTTTGAAATTTAGTGCAATTATAGAAAAGGAAATTAAACCTGAAAACAGTTAAATAAACAAAAATATCCTAAATATTATTATCAACATGGAGTCCTGGTGTGGCATTGTGGATTAATGCGCTGGACTGCAAAATCAGGTGGAACCACGAGGTTGGCGGTTCAAGTTCTCCAGCTGCTCCTTGGAAACCCTATACAGGGTCAGTATGGATTGGAACCACCTCAATGGGACTTAACAACAATAACAAATATCAACATAGACACACAGTGTGTAATGGGATAAACTAGAGAGATAATGAGTAAAACTTTTTCAGGCCACTTAGATTGGATATGGCTCATAACCTGCAAAATCCCAAAGTTCATTGGAAATCAAAATAAATTTTAGGAAGTACTTTTAATTAAAATTTCAGCCAAGACAAAAATAAAGCCATATTTCAAACTCCAGATAGTATTTCTGAGAAAGCCTGACAGCGTCATTCTCAAAGCAAATTCATAACTTTGGGTACATTACATCAACAAATATTTGTGAAAGAAAATAAAGAATAAATTGAACTCAATAAAAAGATGAACACATGAACAAATGATTATTAAAAGAATACAATTGCCCCTATTATTAGGTTAAAGTTTTACTTTCATCTAAAAATAAATTACACTAATAAGAAAAAAAAAAAAAAAAAGGAGTCTTGGTGTGGTGCTGTGGGATAATGCACTGGACTGCAAGGTTGGTTTGAACCACAAGGTTGGTAGCTCAAACTCACTAGCCACTCCTTGGAAACCCTATAATGATCGCTGTCAGAACTGTCTCAACGGCACTTAACAAAAACAACAATTAAAAAAAAACAACCCAACAAAACCTCATTACCTGTTAAATTGGCATAATTGCCTCTATGTAACTATTAGAATGCCTACTTTGGGTGAAGATATTTATGTGACAAAATGTGATTTTCAGTTCTGAGATTGCAGGTTTAGATCCCTTATAACCCTTTCTGTATCCTTCTCATTTAATTTTGTCCTATTCAGTTTTCGATCTTTATGGTTTTCTCCGACACTTATTATTTACCCCTTTATAAATTAATTCTATCCTAGCAGTTCATGGGGTGGGGGTAGGGGGGAGTCCCTAATAGTCTTCAGCAATTTTTTTCTGGCTCTTGAGTAAATACTTTTCAGATATCAACTCTTCCATTTGCAGGATGATACTCTTAGTCCCAGGAGCTCTGGTAGCATAGTGGTTATGAATCGGGCTGCTAATCTCATGGTCAGTAGTTCGAAACTACCAGCTGTTCTGTGGGAGAAAGATGAGGTTTTCTGCTCCTGTAAAGATTTACAGCCTCGGAAACCCTATACAGAGTTGCAATGAGTCGGAACTAACTCCACGGCACATAACCACCACCACCACCACTCTTAGTCCCATGCTATGATGTACTTTTTCATAATTCTCTTTCCTCACTACCCTATCCTACCTATTCATCTCAGCTTTGGCTAAAAATCACTTATGGACTCAAACCCTAGTAACAATACTGTTACCTACCTTGGTCCCTATAGACACATGGACCCCAAACCAAATTTACTGTTGTTGAGTCGATTCTAACAAATAGGGATCCCAAAGAACAAAGCATTTTAAAGTTTCCAAGGCTGTTAATATGTGTGGAAAAAGATTCTGCCACGTTTTTCTCCCACAGAGCAGCTGGTTGGTTTGAACCACTGAAGTTTACATTAGCAGTCAAGCATTTAACCAATTGTGTTAAATGTTGTTGTTAAGTGCCATTGAGTCAGTTCCAACTCATAGTGACCTTATATAGGATTTCCAAGGAGTGCCAACCTTGCCCTTCAAACCGACCTTGTGATCTAGTGCTTCTCCCACAGTGCCACACCAGAGCTCCTTATACACATGACTCCACATTGCTGCTGTTGTTAAGTATTGTTGAGGTGATTCCCATTCGTGGAGACCCTCCGTAGGGTTTCCAAGGAGCAGCTGGTAGGTTTGAACCACTGACCTTGCAGGTAGCAGTCTAGTGCTTATCCTATAGTACCACACCAGGACTCCATAGATATGCATATGTGAGTATATGTGGACATGGTGGTGGTGGTGGTGTGCTGTGAGTCGGTTCCGACTCATAGAGTCCTAGTGACACTGAATAGTGTTTCTGTAAATCTTTACAGGGGCAGAAAGCCTCATCTTTCTCTCATGGAATGACTGGTAGTTTCAAACTGCTGACTATGAGATTAGCAGCCCCAGACTCTTAACCACTATGCTACCAGAGCTCCTTATTCATATGCATAGGTACCCCCTTCAATTAAGAGTTGATGTTAAGTGCCATCAAGTCTATTCTGACTCATATTGACCCTGTATAGGTTTCTGAGGCATGGCTGTTGACCTTGTGGTTCAAACTGACCTTGTGGTCCAGTGCTTTATTCCACATCAGGACTCCTAGGTAAGAGTATATGCACACATATGCATATTTATCCTTAATTAAGAGTATATGTACATATGCACATACATGTGTGAGTCAGGATTGTATCTTTTCATCATAGTCATCCATTTGTATGCTGAGCAAATAATCTGAGAAACTGGACTATAGGAGTTAGAAGGCAGCAATGGGACTTGAGGAAGGCTCATTAACAACCTACAATATGCAGATGACCCAACCTAATGAAGATCAAACACTGCAGCCTTCAGTGTGGATTACATCTCATTGTAAACAAAAATCCTCACAACTGGAAAAATAAACAACATCATGATAAACGGAGAAAAGATTGAAGCTGTCAACGATTTCATTTCACTTAGATCCACAATCAATGCTCAAGAAAGCAGCAGTCAAGAAAAATCATTAGATGCATTGCATTGGGCAAATGTTCTGCAAAAGACCTCCTTAAACTGCTAAAGAGCAAACATGTCACACTGAAGAATAACGTGTGTCTGACCAAGTGATGGTATTTTCAATTCCTTACATGCATGTGAAAACTGGACAGTGAATCAGGAAGACTATAGAAGAATTTGAATTACGGTGTTGGTGAAGAGTATTAGTGAAAACTTCCAGAAGAACCAAAAAAATCTGTCATGTACAGTCAGAATGCTTGAATTTCAATATACCTGAGTCCTGGTGTGGCGCTGCAGGTTAATGTGCTGGACTGCAAGGTCGGTTTAAACTACCAGTTCAGTGGTTCACCCTCACCAGCCACTCCTCAGAAACCCTTTATAGGGTTGCTATGAGTCAGACTTGGCTCGACCGCACTTAACAACAACAACAACAATATACTGAATATACTTTAATTTCAATATGCCCTTGGAATACAGCAATACTTCTTCTTTTGAACCACAAATCTAATTCTACCTACATTTTTTATCTTTGGATGACATCGTAGTAGAGGGGTATTGCAGCAACACTAAACCTCTGGGGTCAGACAGGTCCCTCTGACTCCTAGTCCACTCACTCACTAGCTGGGTTATCTGGAGCTCATTACTGATCCACACTGAACCTCAGTCCTCATCTGTAGAATGGAGACAAAATCCACTTATTCCCATGATTGTTGTGAGGAAAAATTAAGAATACAAAGTGTTTTGTATAATGCCTGACACACAGAATGTTTGCTAAGAGCTTTATTCTTAGTTCTCACTCCCAATATTAAACATCTGTCAACACCATGCCACCCATAATCTAGAGCACACTGAGCAAACCAATAGCCCAATACCTGCAGAGTCTGGACCATGAAAGAGGAAGCGAGGCAGTAAAGATGGGCTGAGGCCTGAAACTGAAATACATTGAATTCAGTCCTAAGGAAATCCACATTTATTATAAAAGTAATTAACGGAAATAAACTTTAAAAAATAATTGTGAATGAACACTATAACGTCCATATGGAAGTAAAAGCCTCCGATAACTTGTGGGGTGTTATATCTATAGAGCTGAGCATCAAGCAATTGTCCCTCGCATTTGACGGGACACATTCATTTGATGGGATAATAGCAGGCTTCACACTATTGGAACATACTCAGTCAATTAAGAAAAGTACTGATTGCCGGCTGCAAAATATCCCCATGGTGCCAAAATGTCTGCAGAGTGGGTGGGGAGGGGAGGGAAGGTGTGATAATTAAAAGAATTGTTACTTGCTATGTCACAGAAGCCAATGTGTTAACTCTACATGCTGGGAAGCTAGAGTGCTCCCAGCTGCCATGGGGAGGGAGGATGTGGTTTGATCCCTGGCACCACTCGTTGGGACAAGATGAATCACAAATGTGTTAATAGTAAGGTTCCATGTCATAATGTGCCAGATGGAGGTGGTTACATCTCTGATTGATTGCCTCCTGGCCAAGACAGGGGTTTTCCAGAAGGCGAATGTCTCCAAATTGGCAGTTGAGCTCTGGGGATCAGCAAGTCTTGATTTTGGTCAACGTGGGCCTGACATTCTCGACTTTATGAAGTATGGCTACCCCCACGACATGAGGAGTTGGGAACAGTTGCTGAATGAGGAAAGGAATGATGAGGCTGTGATATATGGAAGACACAGGTTGGTGCTGGACAGCTCCTATGGCTGAAAGTGGCTGTTAACGAATCAAATCTATCAGATACACTTGAAGTTAGACACAATGGACACCAGCTTGTCGACTGAATCGATAACTAGAGAGTGAAAAGGAAAGGAAGAGAAGAGAAAGCAGGAAGAATCTGCTTGCTAGACTCAAACACCAAATCCCCACTTCAGATGACTGTAGATACCAGTCAGAAAATACCGGGCAGAGACACAGAACGGAGAATTATTGGATGACCTTCCCACCCGGTCCCTTCTACTCACCCCGACTGTAACCACCCAGCCTTTTGTTGTTGTATTTCCCCCCATTGCCAGCTTCCAAGTATAAACAGCCAAGTACAAGGGCAATAACTGTGGCGTCCTACTGGGAACGAAGGCAGCCTCTGTGCAGGCGCTGGGTCCTACTACAGGACAGTGAATAAAGCTTCATTACAGAACAATGGAGTTAGCTGCCAGAGCCTACAGATTTGAATAAACAACAAATAAGCAACATCTGCTCCAGCATATGTGTATGGTAAAAAAAAAAAAACTCACAAAATAAAAGAATTTGTAAATGCCAAAAGCAACACTAAACTGCCAATGCTACTGTAGACTGAATTTTTAATTGCACATGCAAAGAGGCAGGCTGTGGGTATTAGTCTCACATATGTCTTGTTGCTGCCAACCTGGGAGTATAGATGAATTTAATTAAATAAGGATTATCCCTTCTCCCCAGTACAATTACTTATTTATAACAATGATAAAATTGCCTAATAAAAAATTGTAATATTTTAAAAAACAAGGCTAGAAAACACCCTATTCTCTGTGTAAGTCATTCAGGGCTGTTTGAGTTTGAGTGTGTCTTTTAAAATCAAGTCTTTGCCTACTGCCAAAGGGGGGGGGGTAAAAAAACAAACCGGCAAATAACAACCCTTATCATAAAACCTGCCGCAGTTAAACAGCCAGAAACTACATTATGGAGAAATATAAAGAAGACACAGAGCAGCATGGGAATTGGCTTTCATGGGGTGTGCAGAAAATTAAGCAATTGGACTCAAATTGAGGCCAGGCAACTGAGCCAAGGGACAGGGCCCCCGGGACTTGTTCCCCACCAGCGTCCCAGTCCTAATCTGTCTTGTGAACAGACAGTTGCCAGCGATCAATTCTCTTCATTTTGGCCATGTTTCTTCCTCAGGCACCGATTCCCTGAAAACAAGTAATACTACTAAAACCAAACAGAAAACACAAGTACGGGCCCCATGGCCCCTCTTCTTAGAGACAAGTTAGTTCATTTGACTACCAGGTAAGCAACATCAGCAGAGTTAACAACTCAGGTATGAAATCAAAGAACGCAAGAGAGATTCATACATAGGAGGTGACTGCATAAAACAATGTCTTCTGAATCCCGTGGTCTGTATCAGCCCCATCTCTGAGTGATTTTGTTAATGGAATGGGTTTTCCACACTAGAGTTTAAGGCACATACAAAGAATGTATGACCAGGGACACTTTTCAAGGTTAATTCAGAGAATCACTGGAATCTCAGAGACTCTGAAGTGCATGATGTAGACAGTGAAGCAATCTCTCTGCCTCAGTTTCCTCATGTGTGCAGTATGAATAGCTGCAATAGAATCCACTACCAAGGGAGGATTAAATATATACATGGAAAGTGCCTGGAACTATGTCGGGCACAGATTAAACACTCAATAAATCATGCCAACCATTTCAAAGGACTCAAGTAAAGGACTAAAACCCATATTTGGCGTTGTCCTGAGTGTTAGCAGCTCTTGATGTATCTTTCAATTTTGCTTCGTGACACATAACACAATTGTCATTCAATAATTTAATTCATTTCTCCTGATAGAAGTTCCTTGAGACTAGCTTCTGTTTTGTCTCCTTTTATATCATCAGCATGTAGAATGAATGGGATGTTGTACATAAAACCAAACCACTGCTGTCAAGTCTGACTCATAGCAATCCTGTGTAAGTGCTCATTAAATATTTGGCAAATGAATGAATTCAGCATGGAAGGAGGCTAGGATCTAAATTTGTAATTTTTTGAAATCTTTTGAGATCCTGGCTTGAATTCTGGTTCTTCTTCTCTTTGCTGTCTTTGTAAGCTGAAATAGTTTATTGAATCTTTTGATATCTAATCTCTAAAGGGGAAATAATAATGTGATGAGTCCAATAACTAATGTAATCAAAACTGCACAGGACACTGAAAATATACGTATCAATGTAAATGATTAATTAACAATGAAATGCCCCTCAATAGCAGTTGCAACCGATGTGCTTGAAGGGTAAGCATGATTCAACAATTGAGGAGACTTCAAAAAGTTCATAGAAAGAATAGAATTAAAAGATAATGGCATTTTCCCACAAACCTTTTGATTATATATTGAGGTAAATCTATTTTCTGAGAAATGTTGCTGGACTATGTGCAAAACCAAAGTAAATCAGTTTACATTATTTAGGAGTAACTTGTTGGAGCATCTAAAGAATGAATAATTGGTAACATGCAAAACTAAAGCAACAATTCAGAAATTCAAAGACAATATACATTCTTAAGTCACAAATATTAAGGTTCATGCTTGAGAAAAATGATTAAAAATACCAAAAAAATTTTTTTAAATACCATAAACTTATAGACTTAAAATCATCACGATTATATTGCACATGAGACACTGCTGTAAGTGTAAATCACTGCTCCATATTAGAATGTGAACTCCTCTGGGTAAGACAAGAACAGCCTGTGGGAGACATGGTCCTAATGTGGGGAGACAGTGTGTATGGGGATTGACTTTGAGTCTGAAACTGTGCAAGGCTTGGAGACACAGTGTAAATCATACGAGATCCCTGCCCTCAAGAAGAATACATTCTTGCATGAAAAAGAAACAATATAAGCAGACCGTTTGGATAAAGTTAGAGAAAACGAAGGAGGAAGAAAAAAGGATGAACAGCACTGGATCGCAAAGTCAATTTGAATCTCAAGAGCGGTGGTTCAAATCCAGCAGCTGCGAAACCCATATGCAGGTTTGATATGAGTCAGAACAGACTCAACAGCACTTAACAACTTAACAGCAACAGTAATTAAAAAAGCCTGCCCTTTTGAAACAATCACAACACACAGAGATAAAAAGTTAAATAGAATATACTTTAGTGGTATCTGATGAGGAAGAGGGAAGTACAGACCCGCCAGAAGAAAAGACAGGTCATAAATATTACCTAGATCAAAGTCCTGATGTGCCATTGTAGGACCACAAGGTCAAGGAGAATGTGCATCAGAAACTGTACTCCATTTTTGGCCAACTTTGTGAAGTAGCTGTAACTGGTTTATAATGTCAGCAGTGTAAGAGTGGGTGTCTTTCTCTAGAGTATCACTTGCTTGATAGCAATTTGATACTTGGTAGCATCAAATTTATATTTTTTGTGGTTTCTTTGGGTCTAAAATGGAATCTACCCAATCATGTAAATATATCTGCTCCTTATTACTGTTGTAAGCCAGCTCCAACTTGCACGGCTGTTCGCCACAGCTACGTTATATGTAACAGAATGAAACATTATGGACCTACAGGGTGGCCCGCATGCTGCCTGGGTACATTGTTGCAGCTCTGGTGTCTCTCTACTTTACTGGGATTCCCCTCCCCCCCCCACTCTCTCTATCAAGCCTGATCTTCTTATTCTGTTTTGTTTTTAAAGCCTATTATCTTGTTATTGGTCAGTTTTATTATGAATCATATATTCATATGCTTTGTCCATTTTTGTTAAGTGACTTGCCTTTTTTCTTACTGAGTTTTAGAAAAACAAACTCAAATCCAGTGCTGTCAAGTTGATGATGACTCATAGCACTGTTACAAGGCAGACTAGAGCTGCCCCACAGGGATTTGCCCGGCTGGCTGTCAATGTTAGTGGAAGCAGACTGCTATATCTTTCTTTCCTGGAGCAACTCATTCCTGGGTTCCAACTGCTGACCTTTTCTTTAGCAGTCTAGTGCTTTGACCACTATGCCACCAGGCAGGGTTCCTTTGATTTTTAGAAATTCTCTATCAATTCTGGAGATTAACATTTTATTGTACAAGCATATCTCCATGACATTGCTGGTTTGGTTTCACACATGACAATGAACTGAATATTGCAATAAAGTAAGTGACACAATTTTTTATTTTATTTCCTGTGTATTTTAAAGTTATGTCTACACTATACTGTAGCCTGTTAAGTGTGCAATAGTATTATGAAAATGTTTGAAATACTGTGAGAATTACAAAATCTGACAAAGAGACAACTGAGTACATGCTTATTGGGAAAATGTGTGGAGAGACTGGCATCCCACATGGTTACCCAACCTTCAATTTGGTAAAACCATAGTATCTGTGAAGTTCAGATAAACATAGCTCAATAGAATGAGGTTGTTGTTGTTGTTAAGTGCCGTCGAGTCGGTTCTGACCCATAGCGACCCTGTACAGGGTTTCCGAGGGTGTAAATCTTTACGGCGGTAGAAAGCCTCATCTTTCTCCCGCGGAGCAGCTGGTAGTTTCGAACCGCTGACCTTAAGGTTTGCAGCCTGATTCGTAACCACTACGCTACCAGAGCTCCATAGAATAGAATGAGGTAGGCCTATATAAATTACAAATACCTTCTCCTCATTGGTGGCTAGTTTCAAAGTTTATTTACACGGTCTCTGTAGAACTGCGATTAATTATAATCTCATCATATTATCAATATTTCTCTTTACGGTTACCCCTTTAGTATGCTTATTTAAGGAGCTCTGGTAGTGTAGTGGCTATGAGTCAGGTTGCCAATCTCACGATCAGCAGTTCGAAACTACCAGCTGTTCACAGGGAGAAAGATGAGGCTTTCTGTTCCCTTAAAGAGTTACAGCCTCAGAAACCCTATACAGGGTCACTATGAGTTGGAACCGACTCCACGCACACTACCACCATTTCAGTAATCGTTTCTAACCTCGAGGCCGTAAATGTGCCATTCTTTATTTGCTTCTGAAAATGCAAATACTTTTCTTTCCACATTTAAACCTTTGCTCTACTTGGGATTTATTTCTGTGTCCAAGGAAAACCAAGGGTTTAATCAGACATTTTTACTGTGGATAACCAATTTATTGTATCAATTATGCCCGTGTTTTCTCAGCAGCGTTGGTGATGCTGTCTCTTATTTATTATTTCTGATATATGGGTGGCTGTTCTTCTTAGCTATGTTTACTGGTTTATCTTCTTTCTTTCTTTCTTTCTTTAAACATAGCTCACCGTCTTAATTGTGATTATTAAAGTCTTGGTTTCTTGTAAGCATGTTTTTCCTCTCTGATCTTCATAATTTTCTTAGTTTTCCATTGCTTTGTTGACACTTATTGATAATCTTACAAGTTCCTCTGAAAACTTTGTCAGGATTTTTGTTAGAATTTTGTTGTGTTTCTAGATAAATGAAGAAGTGACTTTGTTATGCTAATGAGCCTTCCATTCATAAACATGATATTGTTGTTGTTATTAAGTGCTTTCAAGTTGGTTCTGACTCATAGTGAACCTGTATAGGGTTTCTGAGGAGCAGCTGGTGGATTTGAACTGCTGGCCTTGCAGTGCAAACCAACCTTGCTTTTCCTACAGTGCCATACCAGGACTCCAAAAATGACATAGTTCCACTTTTATTTAGGTCTTTGTAAATAATGGGGTGGAGAGTGGTATCTTACCTCTTCTGAATTCACCAGAGAGAAGGAAAATCAAACTTCATGTCAGCGCAAGACTGAGTCCTATGGGGCAGGGGTTGCCTCCACCCTACAACCATCATACCAGTTCCGACGTCAGCACGCTCTACTTCTTAGCTGGGTTCAGTGATCACACAGAACTCACATACCATACTCATGATTAGGGAACTTATCAAGGAAGTTCAAAGATTACAATTCAGAACTAGAAATGCTCAGTTCTTTCATCAGGATCGTTTCTTTCAGCCATGCCTACTGGCAGGCTTCTCTCTGGTCCTTGGCCTAGCTTCTGTTCTGCTAGGGTAATGTGACAAAGCTCTTTTAGCACTGATGAAAAATACACAAAGGACACTCCACTCTGCTGTAAGTCTCAGCCCAAAGCTGCTCGGCTCTGTCTACGTTGTTGTTCTGTGCCATGGAATCGGTTCCGATTCATAGTGACTCTGTACAGGGTTTCTGAAGCTGTAAATCCTTACGGGAGCAGAACGCCTCATCTCTCTCCCGCGGAACAGTTTCGAACTGCTGACCTTGAGGTTCGAAGCCCGATTCGTAACCACTACGCTACCAGAACTCCTTGGTTCTATCTATATGGGCTAGCAAACCTAGTTCTCCACCTGATTCCACTCCCATTAAATGCCTGGAGGCAACGCACTCCGCAAGTAAGCCTCCCGCCCAAAGACAGCTTCGTTCTCTCTCCAGGGGCCAGGAAGCCCACCACTCTGTCTTGTGCTGTGGCCCTTGATTCTGCTGCGGCCACTTCTCTGATGCTGAAGCTCTCTGTCTCCTGAGTTGAGGAGGTTCAACTTGCAGAAATCTCAGGGTTCAAAAACTCTCTCCATTCGTGGCTCTTCTTGCTTACTAGTAGTATGATCCCCTCTCCTGTTTCTGGGACGGTAGTGTTAGTGGTGTGCCATCAAATTGGTTCCAACTCATAGAGACCCCGAGGAATTGAATCTTTAAGGGGGCAGACAGCCTCATCTTTCTTCTTCAGAGTACCTGGTAGATTCAAATCGCTGACTTTGTGGTTAAGAGCCCAGTTCGTAATCCACTATGCTGCCAGGGCTCTGAGCTTCTGGGATATCTCATTTTAGTTAAGCAGAAAGGCAAAACTCTCATGTTAGAGTTCCAACTATGTCTCTTAACAACCCGCTCTCTTAACACTCACAACGGAATCATATAATCTATCAGCATGACGCCCCCCTCACCTTCTCTTACCATCAGGAAAAAGTCTTTTGGAGAAAGTTACAAAGACTACGGCTAGAAGAGATTACTAAATAATTTACTGCATCACAATCTTCTTTATGAGATATAGCAATAGTTTAAAATGTTACCAGTAAATGTCCTAAAAGCACTTATTCAGATATGTCTTAAGGTACCTGAATAGGGTTAGTATTATTGCATTTTTACAAGAAGATTCTTATTTTATTGTCTCCATTAATTATTGTTGATGAATAGAAATACTACTGATTTTTGTATTTTGATCTTGTATCCAATAAACTTACTAAACCTTCTTGTTCTACTAATATGAGTATTGATTCTCTTGGGATTTCTGTGTAGACAATTATCTTGCCTGCAAATAAGAAAAAATTTCCAGTTTATATATCTTACATCATTGTGCTGTCTTCTTGCATTGACTTTTAGTTCAATGTTAAAAAAAATAATGCTGGCAGTATTTGTTCCTTATTTAACAGATTTCTGATGAAATTTCATTGTTAAGATTGATATTTGCTATGGATTTTTGAGAAATGTCCCTTTTTAGATTAAGAAACTTTCTTTCTATACCTAGTTCCAAGTAATTTTTGTTTGCTAGCTTGCTTTATTTTTACTCTTATGTATTTTGTTATATACCTTTTCTGCAGGGTTTGGGATTATTTTAAAGTTTATCTTTTCTGAACTGTTAATATAATATTCTCTATTAACTGGTTTTATTGATGTTAATATACTCTCAAATTTATGGCAAAACACTGTTGTTTCTATTTTTAGAGGTTTGATTTACAAGACCTTTTCCCCCATTTGAATTGTAAAAAAAGATATAATACAACATTAGCAGTAGAAATCATAATGTTTTGAAGTTTATGATGAAAATATACTCCCAGTTTATCATTAACCTTAATTTTGAAGGTTATTTTAGTACATTTGTTTTCCATTTAGGTAATGTAGTAATTCACAGCTGTTTTATTTTATGTCAAGCATTAAATTCATTCTCAATACAAAATTATATAGCTATTCATCTATTATCTAATTATAACTATTTTATAATTTTGTCAGACTTTTTGCATTAAATCTTTTTATTCACCTGAAATTTCTGTTGGTAAAGTTTGAAGAGGGAATATCTTACAAATATTTCCTTTTCAAAAAAATTTCAAATGATCATATTATTTACTTAAGACATTTAACTATGTGGATCATAATACATTATGGACGGTATTATGAAGAACAGGAATTCTGGGATACTACATTGTCCTCATGAAGAAGATATATATATAAATTAAGAAACGGTCATGTGAATAGAATAATAGGATACTTTATGGTTAAAATTAATAAAGGCAGGCCTATTCAGTACACTAAGGAGCTCTGGTAGTGTAGTGTTTATGAATCGGGCAGCGAACCTCAAGGTCAGCAGTTCGAAACTACTAGCTGTTCCATGGGAGAAAGATGAGGCGTTCTGCTCCCGTCAAGATTTACAGCCTCGGAAACCCTGTACAGGGTCGCTATGGGTCGGAACTGACTCCACGGCACACAGACAGCCATTCAGTACACTGTTATCAAGTGCCATCTGATCAGTTCTGACTCATAGCAACCCTGTATAGGGTTTATGAGGAGCAGCTGGTGAGTTTGAACAGTCGACCTTACAGTTCAAACTGACCTTGAGGTCGAGTGCTTATCCTAAGGTGCCACACCAGGACTCCTATTCAATATACATGTGAGCAGGTAATGTGGAAAGCTGGACTATATGAAGTACAACAACAGCATCAGGACTATAAGAAAACTTGTTGACAACCTGTGATTAACAATGCAGATGATTCAACCTTGCTTGACAAAGGTGAAGACTATTTGAAGCACTTATGGATAAAGGTAAAAGAGTAGTCTTCAATACAGACTACACCTCAACATTAAAAAAAACCCCCAAAAAAACCCCAAACAAAACAAACAAACAAAACAAAATCTTCACAATTGTACCAAGAACTAACATCATGATAAATGGAGAAAATGTTCAAGTTGTCAAAAATTTCATTTTACTTGGATCAAAAATCAATGCACAGTCAAGAAATCAAACACTGTATTGCAATGGGAAAAATCTACTCCAAAACACCTCTTTAAAATCTTAAAAAAAATAAAGATGTCACTTTGAGGAGTAAAGTAAGTGTACCTAATCCAAGCCACGATTATTTTCAAACACCTCATAAAGATCAGTATCCTAGGGATTAGTGGGCTGAAATGAACTGGTATTGGCCATTTTGGTTTACTATGCCGGGAATGACAAATTGAAGAGGAATAGTGTCACTTTCGTCATCAAAAAGAACATTTCATGATCCATCTTGAAGTATAATGATGTCTGTGTTATAATACTGTCCATATGCCTCCAAGGAAGACTAGTTAATACCACTATTACTCAAGTTTATACTGCAACCACTAAAGTCAGTGATGATGAAATGGAAGAATGCTACCCACTTCTTCAGTCTGAAATTCATCAAACATGCAATCAGGATGTATTGATAATTACTGGTGATTGGAATGTGAACGTTGAAAACAAAAAGGAAGGATCAGTATTTGGAAAATATAGCCTTGCTGAATGATATGATGCTGGAGAACACATGATACAATTATGCAATACCAGTGACTTATTCATTGCAAACACCTTTTATAAACAATATAAAAGACGACTATACAAGTGGACCTCATCAGATGGAATACACAAGTTTCAATTTAACTACATTTGTGGAAAGAAATGGTGGAAAGTTCCATGTCATCAGCCAAACAAGGCCAGGGGCAGACTGTGGAACCAACCATTTACAAGTTCAGGCTAAAGCTGAAGACAATTAAAACAAGTCCATGAGAGTCAAAATGTAAACTTGAGTGTATCCCACCTGATTTAGAGTTCCTCTCAAGAATAGATTTGATATATTAGACCAGGGATGGGGAAACTTTTTTCTACCAAGAGTCATTTGGATATTTATAACATCATTTGTGGGCCATACATAATTATCAACTTAAAAATTGGCCTGCTATATTTGGTCAGGCATTTAATTAACTCACTCCTTAATTAAACATTTAATTAACTGGTGTGATGCTGTGGGATAAAGCACTGGACAACAGGTCATTTTGAACCACAAGGTCAGTGCTTCAAACTCACCAGCTGCTTCTCAGAAACCCTGTATAGGGTCGCTGTGAGTTGGAACTGACTTGATGGCACAGTGTGATGGTTGGAACTGCAGTTGACTTGGCAGGGCCAGACCAAATAATTTCACAGGCTGTATATTTCCCCGACACTTAGGATCAAAGACCAGAAGAATTGTGGGATGACATCAAGAATATCATACAGGAAGAAAACAAAAGATCATTAAGAAGATAAGAAAGAAGGAAAAGACCAAAATGGATATTAGAAGAGATTCTGAAGCTTCCTATCTGGTGTAGTCATGGTAAAATAAATGGACAAAATTACAAGGTAAAAAAGCTGAATATAAAATTTGAAAGGGCATTTTGAGGAGGCAAAGTCAAGTATTATAATGAATTGTGCAAAGACCTGGAACTAGAAAACCAAAAGGGAAGAATACATTCAGCATTACTTAAGCTGAAACAACTCAAGAAAAAATTCAGGCCTCAACTTGAAATACTGAAGGATTCCATGGCAAAATATTGACTGAAAGTATCAAAAGATGATGGAAATAATAAAGAGTAGCTGTACCAAAAAGGAATGGTTGACATTCAACCATTTCAAGAGAGAGCTTATGATCAAGAGCCAATGGTACTGAAGAAAGAAGTCTAAAGTGCACTTAAGGCATTGACAAAGAATAAGGGTCTGGGAATTGATGGAATACAAATTGAAATTTTTCAACAAACTGAGGCAAGACATTTGGTATACAGCTATCTGGTCAACTGATTGGAACTGATCCATATTTGTGCCCATTTCAAAGAGAGGTGACCTAATGGAAACCATCGGACATTATCATTAAAATTACATGCAAATAAAATTTTGCTAAAGATAATTAGAACATGGGTATAACAGTACATTGACAGGAAATTACCTGAGGTTCAAGTTGGATTCAGACAATGTGAGAAACATTGTACACACCGACAAATGCTCAAGTAGCCCAATCTGTACTCATTTTAGTGTCAGTGAGGTTTACTTTATTCAATTTTGCAAAATCAGGCACCCAACCTAGTAGACACGGGCAGACACACTGCATGGCCAGCCCACAAGCGGTTTTATTCCCGTCTTGAAAAAGCCTCTCCTCCAGCTCCGCTTCTACTGGGTATTGTGAGGTCACAATCTCCTCCCAAGGTCTCCTATTAGTCCTTACTGGGAGCATTCTCATTCAAAATTAGTTTTTCCCTTTCCCCACGAACTTCCTCTATTTCCTAAATGATTGTATTCTTATTTTACAGTTCTTAGCCAGTCAAACTAGTTCTTCCCCTCCACTGAGCTCCTTTTGTTACTGAGCCTGCTACCCCCAAGACTTCCCTTAGTCCTGAAGATGGACCATGCCAACAAGAATTATTTCTCACAGACAAGGACATGGAACAATGGATATTACATCTGATATCAGATGGATTTTGGCTGAAAGCAGAGAATACCAGAAAGATGTTCACTTGTGCTTTATTGACTATGCAAAGACTTTTGATTATATGGATAATGACAAGGTATGGACAACATTGCAGAGAATGAGTATTCTGGAACACTTTATTATGCCCATGAGAAACCTGTACATAGACCAAAAGGCAGTCAGTCATTCAAACAGAACAAGGGGACACTGAATGATTTAAGATTAGGAAAGGTATGCCCAGGGTTGTATTGTTTCATCATATTTAGTCAATCTGTATGCTGAGCAAATTAGCTGAAAAGCTGGACTATATGAAGAAGAACAAGGCATCAGGATTGGAGGAAGGACTCATAAACAACTTGAAATATGTAAATGATACATGCTTGCTTATTGAAAGTGAAGAGGACTTAAAATTCTTACTGATGATAATCAAAGACCACAGCCTTCAGTATAGGTTGCACCTCAATAAAAAGAAAACAAAAAATCCTTACCACTAGACCAATAAATAACATCATGATAAATGGCGAAATGATTGAAGTTGTCAAAGACTTCATTTTTCTTGGATCCACTATCAACATTCATGGAAGCAGAAGTCAAGAAATCAAACGACACATTGCAGTGGGCAAATCTGCTACACAAGACCTCTTGAAAGTGTTGAAGAGCAAAGATGTCAGTTTGAGGACTGAGGTGTGCCTGACGCAAGCCATGGTGTGTTCAGTGGCTTCATATGCACATGAAAGTTGAATAGTGAATGAGGAAGACCACAGAAGATTTGATGCATTTGAGTTATGATATTGGAGAAGAATGTTTAAAGTACCATGAATTACTAGAATAACCAACAAATTTGTGTTGGAAGAAATACAACCAGCATGATCCTTAGAAGCCAGGATGGTGAGACTTTGTCTCTCATGCTTTGGAATATTACCAGGAGGGACCAGTCCCTGGAGAAGGCATCATTGTTGGTAAAGTGGAGGGTCAGCGAAAAAGAGGATGACCCCATGAGATGGATTGACACAGTGGCAGTAGCAATAGGCTCAAGCTTAACAAAGATTGTGAGGATGGTGCAGGATTCGGCAATGTTTGCCTCTGTTGTATTTAAAGTCTTAAGATCAATAAAATGACTGGATGGAATCTAGTAACAATAATTATATTTATATTTTTGCTTTTAAGCCGATTTCTTAAATTCTCTTCTTGTTTGATATTGAAAATAATTCTATTAATTGACCTTAGATTACTTCTTTTGTCACACTTAGATTTTACCATAAATGTGTTCAGTATTGTTAAAATTATCTGAATTCATAGTTTTGACTTAGACTTTTCTGCACATTGCTTTAGGATGCCCAACTCCCCCAAGTACCATTTTGTCTTTTTGCTTATTTTATTTCAGGGGGGAAATAATTTGCATTTTCAATATGGGGAATTCAAATATTACTATATTTATACCTATACCAGAGTAGCCTAAACATTATATGCGTGTGTGTATGTGGTATACGATGATATTTCTTTGCATTTATAAGTTGTTAGATTTTGTATAAAAACTTCAAAGACACTGGAAAAAGAACACTTATTTCAATTTTTTTTATTAATGCATGTTATCAATTATAATGTTAATGTACTTTCTATCATTTTTTATTATTTCACACTTGATATGTAAAGACCAAGAGGAATATTAATAAAACGTCCTATTTATATTTTGCCAATTTCTTATGGTATTGCCACAATTTTTTTTCTATGTAGTGTTATGAAAATAACATATGCACATGGTAACAAAAGAAAATTAAAAGATGCCAATTAATTTCAGCTTCCCTTCTGTTAAGGTATTGCCATTAACAGTTACTTATTCATCCTTCCAGATATTTTTTATCCTGCCCTCTTTTAATACTAAGGGGTATCTATATAGACATAGGTTTTTTCTTCTTCTCATTTAACAGCTCAGTATATCAAAGACCTTTCCATAAAAACATATATAATCTTACTCAGTTTTCAAATTAATGTAACTGCATAATTTTTTGTTATAAGGATGTGTCATAGTTATTTAAAACAGACATACAGTGTTATCCTCCAGGCTGCTTCCAGCCATTTGTTACTATAGATATTGTTGCAATAAAAAAACCTTGAGTGTACCTCTGAGTCTAATCAGCAGGTCAAATTCCTGGATCTTGAACAATTGCACCAAAAAGTCCATGTGCTTAAACTATAGGGATGTGGCCAAGTCACATTTCAGAGTAACTGTGGATGAATGTCTTACCATATTTTTACTACCACTGGATATTATTAAACCTTTAAATGTTCGCTAAAAGAATGGGTGAGACAGACACAGCAATGTCATTGTTTAAGTCTGCATTTCTTAACTACATATAAGGTTGATCATGTTCTCCCAGTATTTTAGAGCATTTGTATTTCTTCCATAGACTTACTATGGATTTTCTTTGCCCATTATTCTAAATATGACCTTATTTTTGTCCTTATTAACTTATAAGTAGTCCTGGAGTGGCGCTGTGGGCTAATGCTCTTGACTGCAAAGCTGGTTTAAACAACAAAGTTGCCAGCTAAAGCTCACCAACTATTCCTCGGAAACCATATACAGGGTCGCTATGGGTCGGAACCGACTCGACGGCACTTAACAACAACAACAACATGGGTGAGAATTAACTTGAAGGCACTTAACAACAACATAGTTTATAAGGGCTCTTTACAAATTAATAAAATCATGCATTTATAATTTATATGTTGGATCTCTGGTAGTGTAGTAATTACGAATTGGGCTGCTAACCTCAAGGTTGGCCAGTTTGAAACTACCAGCTGTTCCATGGGAGAAAGATGAGGCTTTTTGCTCCCATAAAGATGTGCAGCCTTGGAAACCCTATACAGGGTCGCTGTGAGTTGGAACGGACTCCATAGTACTTAACAACAACAATGATTCATGATTGTTAAGTTTTCAATGAAGTTTATAATTCTGATTAATTTTTAAGAATCCTCTTTTTATTTTAATAGTTTCTTCCTTATTGTATAAGACTTTAACATCATAATTACTGATTTTTTGTTTTTATTTCCTCTACACAGTTTTACTGTGGGGATTGCAGTCAATGAGATGAAAAAAATGTTTACTAATGTTTGAATGGAAAACTGATCTCTCTGTAAAACTTGTCTAGAATTCACAATAAAAAAATAAAACAAAACCTGAAAGAACACATTCTACTGTGAGACACAAGAGGACGCCATGAATCTGAGTCGACTCAATGGTACTTAAAAAAAAAATCCGCTTCTGCTAGGAGATCAAGAAGTTGAGGGCTTCTTTGTATACCTCTAATGGTAGATCTAATGTTTAACTTAATTGACATACTTTAATTTTCTTTTGTTACCATGTGCCATTGTCGGTGCCAATCCATAACGACCCTGTATAGGGTTTCTGAGGAGCAGATGGTAAGCTTGAACCATCGACCTTGCACTTCAAACCAACTTTGCAGTCTGAGCGCATTAACCCACAGCACCACACTCCATATATTCCACATGCAAATATGCAGGAGAGAGAATCCTGTTGCGAAAGGCCACTGCTCTTTATACTAGACCCTACTGCACATCTCATTTTGAAAGTCTGGATGATGCAGACATCATTTATAGTTGCTTCCAGACAAACCCAGACCTATGAAGAATGGAATCAGCCATGGTATGGCTGTACAACTTCTGAACTAGAGCCCATTTCGACTCCCATTCCCCATAAATCAAAGATAAGAGTGACTCTCTTCCAGGACTGTGTTGGGAATTTAAGGTAGTGTTTCATTACATAAGGTGTCTTGGTGGCACAAGTATTAAATTATTAAAGGCTTCGCTGCATGGATTGAATTCTGTACTTCCAAAAGAGTCCTGGTGTGGTGCTGTGAGCTAATGCATCAGACTGCAAAGCCATTTGAACTGCAAGGTCGGTGGTTCAAGCTCATCAGCTGCTCCTCGGAAATCCTATACAGGGTTGCTATGGGTCAGAACTGACTTGATGGTACTTAACAACAACAACAAACACATTGCATTTGTATCTCATATCTTTTTTTTTTTTTTTTTAAAGAACCTCATTCAAAATTAAGACAAGTAGAATTCAACTCCAGACTTCTGTTGCATCTATGCAATATTTCCTGGATTTGTCTTCTGGGACCTTTTGCTTATCATATTCATTTCTTTATTTCTGTATACTCAGTTCTTATAAAGTTATTTTATAATTAAGCCTCTTTTTTATAGTATAGTAACCTGTTATTTATTTACTTTACTGATTGTTTTTAGAATTATATTTTTATTTTTCTATAGATATTTTGCTATACATCTTTGTACTTTTTGTGTGATTGTTTTATATACTTACTTTATCCCTACCTAAAGTTAATATCATATTACTTCATGTAAGATGCAAAAACATTGCAAGCATATTGATCCATTGATCAAATTCCCATCCTCTGTGTGATAATTGTCTGAAGTATTATATCTGCATATGGTATAAACACCACAATATGATATTAGAACGTGTCTTTAAGTGGTTATATATATTTTAAAGAAATTTGGGCTGGAAAAAACTTTTATGCTGTCCTCATATATGGCATGAAATTGCTTTTCATTCTTTATAGAAGAGCTAACTTTTTTGAAGAAATTCTTTTAGTCTTACTTGCAATGCAGTTGTCTTAGTTGTTCTCATCTAAAAATGTTTTTGTTTTGTCTGCATTCTTGAAGGCTACTTTTGCTGCATTTAGAACCCAGGGTTTGCAGTTGACTATCTTCTGGCCCCCATTATTCTAATGAGAAGTCTGAAGTAATTCAAATCTTTATTCACCTGCATCCTGTATGTAGGGACTCTGATATGAGTCGTTATGAGTCGGCCTGTTAACCTGAAGGTCAGCAGTTTGAAACTACTAGCTGTTCTGTGAAAGATGAGGGTTTCTGCACCTGTGAAGATTTACAGCATTGGAAATCATATGCAGGGTCACGATGAGTCGGAGGATGAGTCGGAACCAACTCCACAGCACCCCACCACCACCACCATATGTTAGAAGGAGTCCTGATGCGGTGCTGCAGGATAATGCACTGGACCTAAAGGTCAGTTTAAATCTTAAGGTCAGCAGTTCAAACTCACCAGCCAGTCCTCGAAAACCCTATAAAGGTCGCTGTGAGTTGGAACCGACTCCACCTGTATCCTATGTGTTATTGTTGTTGTTATGTGCCATCCAGTCAGTTCTGACCCACAGCGACATTGTATAGGGTTTCCAAGGAGCGGCTGGTGAGCTTGAACCACCAACCTTGCGTTTCAAACTGACTTTGCAGTCCAGTGCATTAACCCAAAGCACCACACCAGGACTGTTTTTCTGTGGTTGTACTGAAGAATTTTTCTTGATTATTGATTTGCATAGTTTGACCACAGCACTGTTGAAGTTCAGTTTCTGTGTATGTACATATTGATTCTGCTTGGAGTTTGCTGAGCTTGACTCTGCAAATCTAAATATTTGAGAACATTTGGGAAAATTTCCACCATTATTTCTTCAAATAGACTTTTCTGTTTAGTTCTCATTACTCTCTCCTTGTAAAATTATAATTCCCTGTATTATTTGAATTTTTGATATTAATAGAATCCCAATGTTCAGACAATTTCTTTTCCAGAAAATTTGTAATCTCTTTTTTGTTGTTGTTATTCTTTAGACTGGGTCATTTCTCTTGGTATTTCTTTTCTCATTCTTAATATGTTGTAAAGTCTGTCTAATACATTTTATATTTCTGAAATTATAGTTTTCATTTCTAGACTTTCTATTTCATTCTTTATTATCATTTTCATTTGCCTTTTGAGATTTTCTATCTTATCATTAATTATGAGTATATTGCCTTTACATCCTATAGCATGTTAATAATACTTGATAAAAACACATATTTGCTAATTCTAAATTTTGTGTTTTCTCAAGGTTGTCTCCATTGATTGTCTTTTTTTTTTTTTTCTTGAGTACAGGTTATATTATTTTGTTTGTTCATAAGTCCAGCAATTTAAAATATTATACCTGGATAGTAGGAACATTTTAGTCGGCAGAAAATTGGGCTGGAATCAAACTCTAAATGGAAATATTAGTTCATTTCTTTTAAGTTTCTTGAGATTTCTCACATGTTTAGATGAAGGATTGCCTAGAAATTTGAGCGATTTCTTACCTAGAATTTCGGAATCTTCTTCCCCTTCCTTGTATTTTCTCCTAACTTTCTAGCTTTTGTCTTTGTCTCAAACTCTGCCTTCCATTTTTTTCTAGTCAGTAAGACTGCTACTTTCTATTTAAGTTTTAGAATGATGCCAACAGGAATCTGCCCTCAGACTAAAGGACTTTTTTAAAACAGTCACTCTATATGCCACTTCCTTTGTTAAAGTATTGAAATACTTTCCACCACCTGCCTACTTTTGGTCACTCTCCAGTGTCTTTAGGTATTACTTTAAAAATATTTGACCCAGAGTTTATAGCTATTGTCTGAGGGAGGGCTGGTCCATTAGGCATCATTTAACTGTCATGGGAAGCAGAATCAGGCATTGCATATTTTATGTGTTTTAGTTGTCAAGTGGGTTATGTGTTGGCCTATCAATCACAAGGTCGACAGTTCAAACCCACCAGCAGCGATTCAGTGGAAGAAAAGATCAGGCTGTCTCCTCCTATAAAGATGTACAGTTTCAACAATCCTATATAGGGTCATTATGAGTCAGAATCCATTCCATGGCAGCGAGTGTTTGATGTTGTTGTTTTAGTGTTGTTATTACAGGAATAAGGAGCTCTGGTAGCATAGTGGTTACAAGTAAGCCTGTTAACCTCAAGGTTAGTAGTTCAAAACTACCAGCCGTTCTGCAGGAGAAAGATGAGGCTTTTTGCTCCCATAAATATTTACAGCCTTGGAAACCCTATACAGGGTCACTATGAGTCGGGACCGACTCCATGGCACACCACCACCACCACCACCATTACAGAAATGCCACAAGTGGATGATGTTAGCAAACAAATGCATTCTCTCACAGTTTAGTAGACGATTAGTCCAAATTCAGGGCATCAGCTTGAGGGCTTTCTCTCTGTCACCTCTGGGAGAAGGCCTTTGTCTCCTTTCAGTATTTGTGGCCTGGTGACCCTTGGAGATCTCCAGGTATCTTGGCATCTGTCTTCTTCTGGGCCTAGGAGGTTCCCAGTACAGTGACCCTGGGTCCAAAGGTCACACACTGCTGCTGCCTCTTCTTTCTATTAATTCGTCCCTCTGATTTCTGCTCATTTGTTTAATTTGTTTTATATCTCAGAGGAGATTGACTCAAAATACAATTTCATCCTATAGATTTTATCCTGCCCCATTGACCATTACTATTTCATTAGCATAGAATTTATAACACACAGGAGAATTACATGGATTCACAAACAATAGTCAAATTACACAATACTGAGGATCATGGCCTACGCAAGTTGACACATATTTTGGGGGGACACAATTCAATCTCCATCCTTATCTTAAAGCCATATCATGAACTGGAAGTTGTTCTTATATATATATATATATAGTGTTCTCCTCTATCTCCCTGAGGGTATACCTTACTAAAGATTTCTTTTGCTTATTTATTGCCATTCTTTTATTTGAGGGCATTTCTTCTGAACAGTTTAGATTTTGAACTACTGAACCTTTTTGTGATTATTTTGCAGTATTTTTTCATCTAATGAGGCAACAGGAAAGTTGCACATTACCCAAATTTCAGAGTTAAGTGAAATGGTTTTGAAGATTATAGCCTTAAGGTCTCCTTACAATTGTGGTCTTTTTAATCCCTTGGTAAGGTGTGAAGGAGTTCATTTTCTCAAATTTGTTTTTAAGTAAAATGTTTAAACACACATTTACAGCTAATTTTCAGGGCACTATGAACAAGTAGAGGAAATACAGTCTGAAAAGATGACTTTTAGCTCAGTTTCAACGCTATTTGAAGAATTCATCATGTGCCTTCAGCCGTGTGTTTGTGTGTATGTCTTTAAATAACAATTTATTATTAATGATCATGGTTCTGTGAGTGACTCAGCTCAGCTGGATGGATGTCACTAGTTTCTCTTATATACCTGATGTCTCGGATTGTAGTTATCTGAAAGCGGGACTGAACCCCAGGGTCCAAAATGGTTTACTTCCATGAAACTCATTAAGGACTGTCCTCTAGAGTGCTTACATGTGACTTTGTCACGTGTCTTGAAATTCTCACAATATACTGATAGAGTTTCTAAAGACAGTGCTCTAAGAATGTGTATCTTAGAGCCAGAAGCCAAAGCTTCCAGGTAGATTAAGGGCTACATCCTAGAATTAGCGCAGAATTGATTCATTCCTAGTCTGTCAAAGTAGGCCATGTACCTCAATCTTTTGAATTCAATCAAAAATATTTTCATACACACACACACACACACACACACACACACACACACACTATATCCAACGGATGCTTTCTCATGTTTTCCATTAATTGAACTAGTTTTATTATTTTTTTTTGCAACTCTATTTTTTTCTTATGCTAATAGCACTTTTGTTTGTGAGGGTAACAATATCCCATTTCCTGTACTATCTTTCAGATTTTCTCTATTAGGGTAACCTTCATCTCCCTTACTCTGCTCTCTCAGCTTAAAATGAAGCGTACGTAGATCAGTTCTTTTGCTTAGCTTCTCAGATCATTCTTGGAATTACTGAGGTGACTGACAGGATTCCAGCAGACCTCATAACTGAATGTTAAGGAAGGCAATTCCTATTGGCAAGAGAGCCGCAGCTTCACGGAGAAGCATTCAATTAGATGGAAAAGAGACATGTATTTTGTCTTACAAGCCTCAGTGCAGGTTATGTGGTAATTACTGTTTAGAGCAGGATAACAGTTTATGTAATCTGTAGGACCCTATAATTACTAATGCAGAATCTCTAAACAGCATTTAGCAAAATGAGACCCATACGTACACTTTGTAATGAAAAAGATGTGTTTGACACCACATTAAATACAATTTTAAATTTGCATATTTCCTTCCTGGAAACTCTAGAGTCCTTGGGTCTATTTTGCATGACTAATCTCTGAGCCCTGGTCTGGCTCTGTAGGGTAAACACTGGACTGGTAACCAAAAGGTGGGTAGTTCAAACCAACTAGTTGCTCTTGGAGGCCTTCTTTAGGGTCACTATGAGTTGGAACCAACCTGATGATTCACAGCACCTTAGTCCTCAAGTTGACATTTTTGCTGTTTAATAATTTAAAAAGGTTTTGTGCAGCAGATTTTCCCAATGCAATATGTCATTTGATATCTGCACTGCTGCTTCCAGGAGTGTTGATGGTTGATCCAACCAAAATGAATTATTTGACAACTTCAATCTTTTCTCCATTGCTATGGATGTTGTTTATTGTTCCAGTGGTGAGGATTTTTGTTTTCTTTACATTGAGATGCAATCCATACCAAAGGCTGTGGTCTTTGACCTTCATCAACAAGTATTTTATGTACTTTTGGCTTTCAGCAAGCAAGGTTATATCACCAGATTTTTATGAGTCTTCCTCCAGTCCTGATGCTACATTTTTCTTCATATAATCCAGCTTCTCAGATTATTTGTTCAGCATACAGACTGAATAAGGATGATGACAGAATACACCTTTCCTAATTTTAAAAACATTTGGTGTTCCCTTGTTCTGTTTGAACAATTGCCTCTTGGTCTATGTACAGGTTCCTTATGGGCACAATAAAATGTTCCGGAATACTTATACTTCGCAATGTTGTCCACAGCTTGTCATGATCCACACAATCGAAAGCCTTTGTGTAGTCAATAAGGCACAGGTAAACATCTTTCTGATATTCTCTGCTTTCGGCCAAGTTCCATCTGATATCAACAATGATATCCCTTGTCTTCTGAAACTGGCTTGAATTTCTGGAAGTTCTCTGTCAATGTATGGTTGCAGCCATTTCTGTATTACCTTTAGTAAAACTTTACTTGCATGGGATATCAGTGATATTATTTGGTGATTTCCACATTCTGTTGGGTCACCACTCTTTGGGATAGTCACAAACACAGATCTCTTCCAGTCAGTTGGCCAGGTACGTGTCTTCCAATTTTCTTGTCATAGATAAGTGAGTGCCTTCAGTGCCGCCTCACTTTCTTGAAAGATTTCAATTTATATTCCATCAATTCCTGGTGCCTTGTTCTTTGCCAATGACCTCAATGCACCTTGGACTTCTTCCTTCAGGATCATTGGCTCTTGATCACATGCTACCTTTTGAAATTGTTGAACATTGACCACTTTTTGATATAGTGACTCTGTATTTCTTCTATTTTCTTTTGATGTTTTTTCATCATTCAGTATTTTGCCCATTGAATCCTTCAATATCACAAGTTAAGGTTTGAATTTTTTCTTCAGTTCTTTTCAGCTTGAGAAATGCTGAGTAAGTTCTTCCCTTTTGGTTTTCTAACTCCAGGTCTTTGCACATTTGATTATAATGTTATAAGATCATGGAAATGCTGAATGGGGCATATGAAACAGAACCAGAAACAGAAAAAGCTTCCTTCTCTGTTGTCCAGGATGATACAGCATCATGCTAAGAGATGATTTGGAAAGGTACATCCAGGAAACTTGCTTATAGAATTATAGCAAGGCCATACAATCACTGATTTTAGGATACAAGTATTGGCAAATCACTGAAAAATTATCTGCACTGTGTCTTTCTTACAGATGGGAAAACTGAGACCCAGAAAAGTTATACTTGTGTAACATCAGTAGCTATTTGGAGACAGGCCTAAGGCAGCATTCAGCCAGTCTATCTAGTTATATATGAAATCCATCCCACCATTCTGGTTGGATCATATAGAGGCAGTGTGAGACAAGTCACATACTAAATTAACCTCAGAGATGTTGAATGTTTTTGAAATATGTATCATAAAATTTATGTACATTTGCAATGGTAGCAGGTTTTTAAAGTCCCAGATGATGCAAAGATTTGTGGTGTTTCCTGGAGATATTTTAAGCTCTGAACTTATTAGGAAACTTGAGTGAAAATCCTGTACCTTCTCTTTTTGAAAGACAATGAATGAAATTGAGTGCTTTAATGAATTCTTACCTGAAGTTCCTGAAATCATGTCAAGAGAATGGCCAGCATCTTCTTCAAAACTCTGAACCTGAAGCATCAAAATGTATTAAACTCATTAGAAAATTTATTCACAATAAATTCACTTCGTTTATTTAATTCACCTACATTGAGGCCCTCCTGGCTACTGTTAAAAAGAATAAACATAATTTGCTGACCTCAAATAGCTTACAGTTTACTGCAAAGAGGTTGTGTCTTCAAAGTATCCACAAGGACAACATTGAAACCAAAAGAGTTCAGGCCAGGAAGAGATTACTTCTGTTGGTAGAAGGATCAGAGGCCCTTCCTGGTAATTTCATTTGATCTAAGTTCTGGTGAGGCACTGTCATCAGCCACTCATTGGAAACCCTATACAGGGTCACTATGTGTTGGGACTGACTTGATGGCAGTTGACAACAACACAATAACAAGTTTAAATAAGGAATCCTGTTGTGGTGCTGTAGGGTAAGTGTTGGACCACAAGGTCTGAACTGCCAGGAGTTGGAACCGACTTGATGACCCTAACAAGCTTAAATTAATTTTTCTACAGGATCATTTTTTTTTTTTTCCTTCTAAGGGACTCGACGGCACTTAACAACAACAACAACAACAAGGGACTTTTAATTCTTTTAGAATGAATAAAGTAATTTCTCAGTTGTAAATGAAGTCCTGGTGTGGTGCTGTAGGATAAGCACATTTGATCGCAAGGTCGGCTTGAACCACAAGGTCGGTGGTTCAAAGTCACCAGCTGACTCTCAGAAACCATATACAGTGTTACTATGGGTCGAACTGACTTGACAACAACATCAACAACAAAGTTTAGTTCTCTGAGGTAATTAGTTACTACTTGGTAAATGCATGGACAGCTATTCAGAAAATTCATGAGGTAGTTTCTGTATGTTGTGAAGTGCCATTAAGTCAGTTCCAATTCATAGTGACCCTGTATAGGGTTTCTGATGAGCAGCTGGTGGGTTTGAACTGCCTACCCTGTGGTTTGCAGTCCAGTTCTGACTCTACAATGCCACACCAGGAGTTGGTATGTAGGACTTAGGTTTATTAAAGCTAATTTATTCCAAAATTCTGGAGCATAATTTGTTTTCTAAATTATTATTGGAAATTAATCGTTTTTATCCTGTTCATAAGAATAAAATTACAGAGAAAACAAAATAATGGTCCTTTTAAAATAGCAATACTTGCTTACTATAGAAGGAGCCTTTGTAGCAGAGTGGGTTGGGTTATATGTTGGGCAGTTAACCATAAGATCAGTTGCTCTGTGGGAGAAAGATGAGGCCTTCTGTTCCTTTAAAGGTCTATAACCTTGGAGGCTCTATACAGAAGTTGCTATGAGTCAAAATGGACTTGATGTCTGCAGCAGCTTACTGTTGGAACTTGATAGATGTGAAGTGTCAAAAGTCAGAAAACAGTAACTGTTAATTATTTTGGACTATTTCTTGGCAAGTTTGCTTTTTAATAATTTTAATAGTATCCTGAGTATATTATGTAGACAAAATTTTCACTCCAAAATGTAGCAGGGGAAATTTTGTCCCATATCATAAAATTTCTCTGAAAACACGTCTTTCACAATCGTACATGTTTTGAAGACACATTAGGGTACTCACCGATTCTACCCTGTGGGATTGTTTCCTAAACTTTGCAAATAGAAATAATGAATATCCTTGTACATAAATCTAATTCTATGTCTTATTGTTTATTTTGGGATTAAGAAAAAATTCAATCGAAGGATATGAATATATTTAACACTCTGGTACATATGGCAAAAAATGATCATTAACCTAGAAATAAACTGAACACACTGAGGATACACCTCAGTAATGCAACAGGAAATATTCATTCTCTCTTTTTAATCCTACATCTGGTTTTTTACAAAGAAGTTGCTTTATGCTTGTAATTGATTTGTTGTTGTTGTTAAGTGCCGTGAAATTGGTTAGACTCATAGCGACCTTGTATTGGGCTTCCAAGGAGTGGCTAGTGAGCTTGAACAGCTAATCTTGCAGTTCAAACCAATCTTGCAGTCCAGCGCATTAACCCACAGTGCCACACCAGGACTCTATACATATAATTAATTACACCTATTTCTTAACATTGGTTTTGGTAACACACACTCCAGTGTGTATGATATAATTTTTTTAAAGCATAATAAAGAACTATTTTTCTGTGACCCTTGCTACAGAGTACTTGGTATATTGTAAGTTACATATTTGCATATTCAAATAATAACCAAAAAATCCTAACAATCTAAAATGGAAGGCATGTGTACTATTTCATCTGAGTTGGCTATTCCATCTAAGTCAACCCTATAAACTGATTAAATTTTTAGATCAAAGTATTTATTGTGTATATAAAAAATTTCTTACCTTGAATGAATAATTGTGCAAGTTTCACAAATATTAAGTTTAGTCAATATGTCTGGGAATTAAAAATGCTCAGTTCTACTATGTGTAAGAGTAAACACAAAAATATGTTGATTTTTTGCATTAAAATCTAGGCATGATTTTTGTTGGAATCATAATTTTGAAATGTGAGCCAACTATTGCCAAATTCAGGCTTTAGTAGGACTTCAGGGAAAGTATCAGACATTGATCTGGAGACAAAATTTGGCCAACCATATTTGATATTTTGATAGCTAGATATTTAAGCACATTGGATCATGTTTTAAATGCCATGAAAATCTGCCAATTTCACACATATTTTTCATTTCTTATAATTGGATTTTTAGGTTTGCCATTGAAAAATAAATATTAAATCTGGCATTAGCTCCTTTTTAAAATGCAATGGACCCAAGTTTCGTTTACTTCTCCATTGGTACTGAGTCAAACAAATATTTTTTCTTCAGGCTGTGTGGTGAGGATGTAATATTTTAAGTATGGTTTTCATAAAAGCAAAATCCAAGTAGTTAATTTGTTTCCAAGTAGTTAATTTTTAGGGCTATTGTTCCTTCTCTCTCTTTCTCTCTCTCTCTCTCTCTCTCTCTCTCTCTCTCTCACACACACACACACACACACACAAGTGCATCCAAGAAAGCAGTAAAGGTATGTCATAAACGAAGTTGACTATGAAGTTCAACAGAGTATTTCTTCCTTAAAATTATACAAGTCATCCTGACTAAATTAATATTACCAAAACCTCTTTATGTCCATTGATTCGGTTAACAAATTGTTTACTGAATGTGCCACAAGGTCATGCGAGTTTGTTTTCTTTCATTTGGTGTCTGAGAATAATATTCCTCCCCATATACACATATATTCATCTGTAGTTTTTCTTTAGTAATTGTCATTTATAACAATGTTTACAGCTATTCTGGGCAAAGAATCTGTTGAATTTGGTGCTTATCTATAATCTGTGTACTCATTGGTGATATTGGAGTTTTGGTTTCAGATCACCACAATAAAGTGAGTAAAGTAAAGTGAGTCACGAAATCTTGGCTTTCCAGTGCATATAAAAGGTATGTTTATACTATATTGTAGTTTATTAAGCATTAAGAAAAAGTTTGAAATATTGTGAGAACTATCAAAATGCGACACAGAAACATGAAATGAGCACATGTTGTTGGAAAAATGGTGCCAGTAAAGTTGCTGAATGCAGGTTTGCCACAAACCTTCAATTAATACAAAATGTAATATTGTTGAAGTGCAATAAGGTAAAGTACAGTCCATTGAAGTATGCTTGCAGATAGCTGTATTTTATCTCCTCTAGCTCAAACTGGATCGACGTAGAAGAAACTTAAGTAAAGGAACTGTAATAGAGTCTAAGGGATCTTGGAAACAAGCTGGATTTGACAAAATGTCTTGTTTGAATCCTGGCTAATATAGCAGTCTGAATAATGAACTGCAGATTTACTTGACATCCTTTATAGTAATTCAACAGTTAGTTTGGTCACTAAATAATCTTTTCAAGATAGAGTTAATAGAATATACCATTTAGTAATACCATCTCTCAACTTATCATCAAAGGAGGGTAATTGGCCAAACCTATAAGTTTTCTTCATTTATAATTTTTATTTGCTTTTACAGTTTTAAGTTTAGTTCAATATTCTAAGATTCTTTATTTCTATATGAGTATTATTTATATATTTGTACATATATAGATATGCTGCTATTAAGTGCCATTGAGTCGTTTCCAACCCATTTGTTGTTGTTAAGTGCCATTGAGTTGGTTCCAACCCATAGCGACCTCTGTATAGGGTTTCCAAGGAGCAGCTGGTGAGCTTGAACCACCGATCTTGCAGTTCAAATTGCTTTGAAGTCTGGCACATTAACCCACAGCACCACACCGGCACTCCATCTACACATATATATGCATTTATTGGTCAAAAAGTATTGCTACTAGCATTCCTGTTCTTTTATGCATGGGTCAATTGCAAACAAAACACGGTTAGGCATGTCTCTGAGATTATGAGATGGCTGCAGACAAGTTCTTTCAGCAATATACTTGTCTTAGTCTCACTAGGGTGCCTTCAAAAAACAGGTCCAATCAATTCAGTGGACATCATCATTTTTATTGGACCTGGGCCAATTAAATTCAAGGAAGAGTGGTCAGCTCAGAAGGCTATGGTAATTGTTTTTTTGGAGTCTAAAGTAAATGGTAATCTTGACAAATTTTCTTGAAGGACACAGGACAATCATGGGCACTCGTTATAAAGACATTATAAGAAAATGAAAAAATTGGCTTTGGAGAGATAAGCCAGGAAAGTTGAAAATTTTCCATCACGACAATGCACCTGCTCATTTTTCACGAGTAGCAAGGACTACCCTACAAGAAGTTCACTGGCAAACCATATCTCATTCTCCCTACAGCCCTCATCTTGCCCCTTCAACTACTTTTTGTTTCCAAACTCAAAGTTTTTTTTTTTTTTTAAAGGAACATGATTTGAATCTCTTGAGGATGCTCAAACTGTTGTTTGGAAGTGGTATCAATCAAACAGCACAGAATTCTTTGGTGAAGTATTCTTTGGTTTCTGTTAAGTCCCTTTCAGTCAGTTTGAACTCATAGTGACCATGTTTACGATTATATATTTTGGGACAATTGTTATATCCCTGTAGAAATCCTGGTGTGGTGTTATAGGATAAGTATCGGACAGCTAACCACAATGTTGGTAGTTCAAACCCACCAACAGCTCTTCAGAAACCCTACACAGGGTAGCTATGGGTTGGAACTGACTCGATGGCACTTAACAACAACACTTAACAACAGATTGGAGAATACCACCAATAGGCATATTCAACTTCTATTATGAGTAAACTTGATTCTCTTAAATTCTTTGATGCTCTTAACCTCTTTGCTGGGTGAAGAACACTTCTCTTGCTCTGCATATACTCCAAACATGTCATTATAGTTCTATAAAAGTGTATCTGTTGAGCTATCCCTGTCTCTACTATGTTATTGATTCCTCTGCTCATCTCAGCAGCTGTATTGTGGCTTCACTGAAGGCAGTTTTTGTGCCCAGAGCCCATCATGTGCCCAGCAGGCAGAGAGCTCAAAGAAGAGATGGAGTCCCACTTTGGTATTTGTATGTAAATACCTACTCTATTTTTAGATAACTTAGATGAAAAGGAATTCTTTTTTTCTTTTCTGTACTTCCTGAGCCTAATTGCCACTATGCAAAGAGAGATGGTGGGAATTGTGTATGCATGTTCTGGACCAAAAAAATTAAAAAGGCAGATGTGGTTATTATCTAAATGAAGTCAAAGATAAGTGTGAGTAAGTGAAGGTGGGGATTTAGACAAAATTAACACCAAATATAAAGCTACAGATTGATTTTTCCTTCCTGAGAGATATGTTGAAATCCTGACCCCTGTACATGTGAATAGAAGAACACTGGTTTGGCAGCAGCAGAACCCAGAGCCCGAGCATAAGGCGATATAGGACTTCCAGGCCCACAGAGCAAGTAAAGCTAAGTGCCTCTGGGCAGAAGGTTTGCTTTCAGACTAGGGTGCCTTCAGGTACTTAATTGGGGAGCTGGGTTTACTGAACCACAGAACTAGAGCTGAGCACCTCTAGACTGAGATTTATAGTGAGTGGAGTACCCTTTGAGCATTTAATAGTAATATTAAAAGAGCTTTGTAACATTGCCCCAGCAGAGCAGAGGCCAGGCCAAGAGACTGCCTATGGGCATGGCTAGGAAGAGGGAAGAGGCTGTCCTGACTGAACAATTGTGTCTTGAGCATTTCTGATACTGAATTATATCCTGTTGGCTCTCCTAATATAACCCATATCCGTGAATATGGTCTGTGAGTTGTAGGTAGCCAATGCAATGAAGTCTCAAACCCAGTAGAGATGTAGAGTGTGTTATGGAAAAGGTAACTGGTGTCAGAACTGTAAAGGAAGATAGAATGTTAAGGGCATGTCTGACTTTCCTGAGGAAATAGTCTTGGGCTGATGGTAATGAGTTTGATCCTCCTTGTTCCTTGGAAGTCAGAGGAGGTCAGATCAGATAAGCCTCCAAATCATTGTATACACACACACACACACCTTTGTGTGCAGGCGTAGATTTCATATGTAGAATAAAACACCTAGGGGCACAAGTATAATGTCTTTTAGACACAACCAATTACCTCAGGGGATTGGTTTTCTGGGTTTCAAGCCTTAGTAAGGTCATAGTCTTGTGGGAAAATTTGGTCAACTGACATAATATAGTTCATAAAGTTTATGTTGTGCACTGAGCGTGTGGGATCTTAAAAGCTTGTAAGTGGCCATCTATGATGCAACTATGAGTGTCATCTCATCTGGAGCAAAAGAGAAAGAAGATAAGCAAAGACACAAAGAAGACACTAATCTCTACAGGACTAACAGCTCACAGGAACCATGACCTCATCCACCCTGAGACCAGAGGAACTAGATGGGGCTTGGCTACCTTTGATCTGATTGGGCCCACAGCTTATTGTTGTTTAAGTGCTGTTGAGTTGGTCCCAACTCATAGCGACTCATTGTTGTTGTTAAGTGCCGTTGAGTTGGTTCTGACCCATAGCGACCCTGTACAGGGTTTCGAGGGTGTACATCTTTATGGGAGTAGAAAGTCTCATCTTTCTCCCGCGGAGCGGCTGGTAGTTTTGAACCGCTGACCTTAAGGTTCGCAGCCCGATTCGTAACCACTACGCTACCAGAGAGACCCTATATAGGGTTTCTGAGGAGTGGCTGGTGGCTTTGAACCACCGACCTTGTGGTCCAAACCAACCTTTTGGTCTACTGCTTATCCTACAGGGCCACACCAGGACTACAGGGCCACAATAGATGGATCTGATAGAATGGGATCAAAATGTGGAACTGAACTTTGATTCTTAAACAATTCAGACTGACTGGGTCAGATGAGATGAAAGGATTTCCCGAGACTATTACTGTGAGATACTCCATGAACCTTGAACCAAAACTACCCACTGATGTCACCTTTTACTTAAAAAACAGATTGGCCAGAGACCAGTGAGCATAGCGCACCTTTAAAAAAATCATCTAAGACCAAAAGTTCAACAATTAAGCTAAAGCAAAGATAAAAGTGTAAGGGGACAGAGAAACTAGATACTAGAAATGAAACATTGAGAACAGAATTTATGAAAATTTGACACACTTAAAGTGACCAACGTTGTTGGACAATTTGTGAAGTAATTGTTAAATGTGAACCAAATATGCTGTGGAAACTTCCACCGAAAACATAATAAAATGCTATTTTGAAAAAATGACCCCTGGATTTGTTTTGTGAGAAGGGGAAAGAAAAGAATTAAGAGGAAACAAAAGCTGCTTTCATACCACTTTCTTTCCAGTAGAAGAAACTAGAATGAATTTTAGTGTCCTAGACTAAACAAGAGATGTAGAATAGTAAGATGCAATGAGGAGGAGTTACGAGACAGAATGGGGACATGAGAGCTGGAAGGCAGTGGGGGCCTTTATACAGCCTACTTTCATTAGGAGATTAAACACACAGGGACAACACTGACCTCTTCCATTTCAAATGAGTCCAGAGGTTCATTTGCAAGATGAAACATGGTTTTGAATGTGCTAGTCTGAGTTGAGTACTCTTTTGGAGTTCTGTCCTTGACTGGCCCATCAGGCATGCTGGAAGGTGGAGTCTTCTGGGCCAGCCTGGATGAGACAGGACCCGGCTCATGCTGAAGAGCTTGGGGAGGATGACAAAGTGGTGAGTCATCACAGGCTTGGAGAGTCCGGTGCTTGGTCAAAGGACGGGTATACCTTCGGCTATGATTGCTTGCCATCCCTAATAATTCTGTTCTGCATGCTCCTGGTTTTGCAGCTTGATTGAAAATTCCATCCTTCGTCTTCAGTGACTCCAATGTTTCTGGGCTACAATCCCTCCTTATACTTTGTTTTGATGCTCTTCTTAAGAGTTCACTCATTTTTCTCTGATGTTCTTTGGTCTCAGTTATGGAGACATTTCCTTCGTTTTTCTCTTCAGCTTTTTTCTGCAGGATGTTAACATCATTCAGCAAAGATGTGAAGGCATTGGTCACATGGTCCAGGATTTCTAGCTGTTGAAAGCGTCCTGAAAAATACAAGAATCACACAACTCAGAGACTGATGCTTTTCATTTAAACCCTATACAGGGTCGCTATGGGTTGGAACCAACTCAACGGCACTTAAAAACAACTACAAAAATGTAGTAAAAATTTAAGAGGTTGATTAACACTTGTGATTTTTAAGAAGGGAAATACTTTAAGTTCCTGAAGCTTAAATTTTTCTTGGTACATATTTCTGGCATTATGTGGGTGATTTTCCCATAGAATGAGATATTACTATGTTATGGGAAAAGCAAATGTCTTGTATAATTTAAAGACAGATAACTATATAGATTCACATATGTTCACAATTTTTGGTGTGTTACATTACAAAGCTATAGGCATGGGGAAATCTATACATTTATGTATATGAAACTAAATGTAAGAGCGTAGACCCAGTTCTTTCATAGAGAGTAAGTTTAGGCATTCTTCTACAGCTTTATGCTGTAGATTACCTCATCATCATCTCCGTCATCTCCACCTATACTGTCACCTGATAGGGTGGAAAGATCATAACATATGGCATTAAAAAGCCTGGACCCCAATCCAATTTATTAACCAAGCACTGGCAATGTGACTAAAGAGTAAATGAGTCAATAGATAGGTATATTGATTAGTCTTGTGCCAGTTGTGTACTTGCTGTTGACTTCTGACTCAATGTGACCCATCTATAGGGTTTCCGAGGTTGTAAATCTTTGCAGGAGCAGAAAACCTCATCTTTCTTCTGAGAAGCAGCTGGCTTAAACCACTGACCTTGTGGTTCACAGTCCAGTGCTTACCCCACAGAGTCAACACACTTCCAGTTGCATGGTAAATGGTCACTTACACATCTGGAAAATGATTAGTAATAATATATATCCATGTATCTTTCACATTTGTTGTGAATAGCAAGCCAAATCAGTTCCTCAATTTTTAAGCCTTTGTGGATTATCTGGATTCCATCATTTAAGTAATCTTGACTTAATTAAGCATTGACTTAATGAGCTTGAGGGAGAGGCCTAAGGCAGCAAGGGGATATATTGCCAGTTTGGGGAAAAAAAAAAAAAAAAAGAAAGAAAATATGGTAAAAACATTTTTGTCATCTCAAGGTAGTTAAAGTAATATAAAAATAAAACTGAGGTAATAAAAATAGAATACTTTGCTTTTATTACAATAGTCCTCTCTCAACCCCAGTGATAGCATTCAAGTTTGCATCTCTCAGCAATGGCCAAGGACCACATTGATGGGTAAGGATGCTCTCTGCTGTTCTGTTGTTTGCACTTTCACGGAAACACTACTGATGCTTCCTGTTCTTTCACCTGAAGGGGAAAATAGCAACAAACCATTCTTTATCTCCCAAATATAATAGGTTTCTCACAGAGGGTGAGACTTTTAAGAATGTTTGGCTATTGGTTGATTTCAGAAGAAGCATTCTGATTGCATCTTCTCCCTAAATTCTGACAAGGTTGAAAATAAATCTCTCTGGTGAGAGCCAGCGGGTACAATTGAATCACAATTCAGGTTTTATGATTGTCTTATATCCATTCCATTGCATATTTTCATACTTAGGCTAAAGCAAAACCTATCAATTTAATTGGCTCAGTGAATTGAAAGAACAAAATAATCTGAAGTACTGGATGAGTGTTTTTCTTTCTTTCTTTCTTTTTTTGCCTTTGGGTAGATTGAACAATGGACTGATTGATTTTCATTTCCCAAGTTTCAACATTTTGCATTGACTTTGAAGAAAACATAATTTTCCACTCTGTCTTTTGGACAGTCAACTAGCTTTATTATGGTTTGCTTTACATTTGACCTCCTCAGCTTTCTTGAATCAAAAAGTGCATAGGTAAGTACTGAGTGAGAAGAATTACTGTGTCAGTTTGCCATGCTATGGTGGTATGTGTGTTGCTGTGATGTTAGAAGTTGTCACCAGTATTTCAAAGACCAGTGGGGTCACCCATGGTGGACAGATTTCAACTGAGTTTTCAGACGAAGACAGATTAGGTAGAAGAACCTGACAATGAAGTTCTGAAACAAATGGCTCCTGAAAAGTAGCAATGAAACATTGACTGATAATAATGCCAGAACTTAAGCCCCTCCGGTGAGAAGACACTCAGAATACAACCAGGAAAGAGCTGCATCGTCAAAGTAGAGTTCTCTTTAATAATGTGGAGGGAGTAGAGCTTTTAAAGTCTTCATCAGCTCATAGGACGTGACTCAAAATGAGAAGAAACAGTTGCAAATATCCATTAATAAGTCTGAACGTGGAATGTTAGAAGTATGGATCTAGGAAAATGGAAGTTGTCACAAATGAAAAGGAACACATAAAGATCTATATCCTAGGAATTAGTGAGCTGAAATTTGCCATTTTGAATCAGACAATCATGTGGTCTACTATGCCAGGAATGACACATTGAAAGAGGGATGGCATTGCATTCATTGTTAAAAGGAACGTTTCAAGAACTTTCCTTAAGTACAGTGTTACCAATGAGAGGGTCATATTCATAGCATACAAGGAAGACTAGTTAATAATACATCTATTATTCAAATTTATGCACCAATCACTAAAGCCAGTGATGGTAAAATAGAAGAATTGTACCAGCTTCTTCAGTCTGAAATTGATAAAAGATACAATCAAGATACATTGATAATTACTAGTGATTGACATGTGAAAATTGGAAACAAAAGTGAAAGGATCAGTATTTGATGGTGATAGAAATTACTTTGGGAATCGCATGATAGAATTTTGCAAGACTTTTCAGGGCACAAACCTTTTCAACAACATAAACTTCATGTGGACCTTGCCAGTGGGAGTGCACACCAATCAAATTAACCACATCCCTGGAGAGTGATGATGGAGAAGCTCAATAGCATCAGTCAGAAAAGGCCAGGGACTGACTTTGGAATTATTTAAAGTTAAAGTTGAAGCTGAAGAAAATGAAAACAAGTCCAGGAGAGCAAAAATATGACATTGAGTATATCCTATTTGCATTTAGAGACCATTTCAAGAATAGATTTGCAGTGTTCAATACTAGCAACCCAAGACCAGATGAGTTGTGGAATGACATTAAGGACAGCATACATGAAGAAACCAAATTGTGATTAAAAAGATAGGAAACATGTAACAAAAAGAGGGGCGTAGTTAACCTTACAATCCAGGAACAGATAACCCAAGGACTATCGAGGGAGAGGAGCATGAGTGGAATATGGGACCCTATCCAGAGAAGCAGTGACACCAGAGATGGAGGCAGAGATGAGGACATGGAGAGAGGGAGCAGCTGAGGATTCTAGACTCACGGAAAGAGAAAGGTTGAGTGCCGGTGGCCAGGAGGCAGTCTTGCAGAATGTGCCCTTTGGTTGTTTAAATTATATATTCCTGAGTGTTTTTGTGTACATCCCCCCCCCCAAAAAAAAAAAAACAAAAACAAAAAAACACAGATAGAGTAGAAACAAATGCTGGTGAATCATGATGCACAGAGGAGATTATAATCATTGCAATGAAATGATGACTGTAAAACAGATGTTCCCCCATGTAAACTATCACTCAATTCACAATAAAAATGGAAAAAAAAAGGTAAGAAACAAAGAAAAAACAAAAATGGGTATCAGAATAGATTCTAAAATTTAAGGAAGTTAAAGCAAAAAGAAGAAATGATAACATAAAAAGTGATGAACAGAAGATTCCAAAAGCTTAAGACCTGGAATTAGAATTTCAAAAGGGAAGAACATGCTTTGCATTTCTTAAGCTGAAAAAGAAGAAGAACAACACAAAAAAAATGAAGAAAAAAATTAAAACCCTGAGTTATATAGTATTGAAGGATTCTATGCGCAAAATATTGAAATATGCAGGAATATCAAAAGAAGATGGAAGGAATATACAACCACTGTATCAAAAACAGTTGGTTGATATTCATCTGTTTCAGGAGGCAGCCTATTATTAATATCCTATAGTATTGAAGGAAGCATTCCAAGTTACACTGAAGCCATTGGAAAAATACTAGATCTAGGAATTAAAAGAATACCAATTACAACGTTTCAACAAACTGATAGAGTGCCAGAGGTGATAATTCATCTATGGCAAGAAATTTGGAAGACAGCTACCAAGCCAACTGATTGGAAGAGATTCATGCGTATTCCAAAGAAAAGTGACCCAACAGAATGCAGACATTATTGAATAGTATCATTAACACAACACACAAATGAAATTTTACTAAAGATAATTCAAAAATGGTTGCAGCAGTACATTGACAGGGAGCTTCCAGAAATTCAAGCAGGATACCAAAGAGGATGTAGACAAAGGATAGTATTGCTGATGTCAGTAGATATTGCCTTCCAGATTTGGCTATACAAAGGCTGTGGATAATATTGTGAAGAATGGTCATTCAAGAACCCTTCACTGTGCTCATTCTAAATCTGTATGTGGATCAAGAGGCAGTCATTTGACCCTTCCAAGACTAAGACTCAATGTGAATACATGCTCTGATTGGTGACCACATTTGTCACTGATAAGGGGAAGTGAGGAAAAAACAGCAATGAAGCTG
>NW_006408524.1:19509742-19525937 GCF_000296735.1 Chrysochloris asiatica
AGCAGAGAGTGGGACCCTATCCAGAGAAGCAGTGATGCCTGAGATGGAGGCAGAGACAATGACATGGAGAGATGGAGCAGCTGGGGACTTTGACCCAGAGAGGGAGAGGGGCTGTATGCTGATGACCAGGGGTCAGGCTTGCAGGGTATACCCTTCGGTTGGTTGATGATGCATAGAGGGGATTGTAACCATGCCAGTGAAACAATATACAATAGGGTGAACGTAAAACTAGTGTTCTCCCACGTAAACTATCACATAATTCACAATAAAACATTAAAAAAAAAAAAAGAGTCAGTCATTTGAATAGAACAAGGGATACTGCATGGTTTAAAATCAGGAAAGGTATACCTCAGGGTTTTATCCTTTCACCAAACTTACTCAATCTATTTACTGAGCAAATAGTCCCAGAAACTAGGTTAATAGAAGAAGAATGTGGCACCAGGATTCGAGGAAAGTGTATTAACAACTTTTGCTAATCAAAAGTTGTTAATTAACTTTTGAAAGCGAAGTGAACTTGAAGCACTTTCTGTTGAAGATCCAAGACCACAACCTTCATTATAGATTACATCTCATCATAAAGAAACCAAAAGTCCTCACATCTGGACCAATAAGCAGCATTATGGTAAATGGAAAAGGAGTTGAAGTTGTGAATGATTTCATTTTACCTGGACCCACCATCAAGTCCCATGGAAGTAGCAGTCAGGAAATCAAATGTTGTATTGCACTAGGCAAATCTGTTGCATAAGATCTCTTCAAAGTGTTCAAAAGCCAAGATGTCACTTTGAAGACTAAAGTGTGCCTGACAAAAGCCATGGTGTTTTAAATTGCTTCACATGCATGCAACAGCTTAACAATGAGTAAGAAAATCCAAGGAAGAATCAATGCTTTTGGATTCTGGTGTTATCAAACAATTTTAAATGTGCCATGCAGTGCCAGCCACGATTCTCCTTAGAAATGAGGGTGGGATAATTTCTTCTCAAGTAGTTTGGACATGTTACCAGGAGGAAGCAGTCCTTAGAGAAGGGCATCGTGCTTTGTAAAATAGAGGATCTTTTAAAAAAGGAAGTGTTTCAACTAGTTGAATTGACACAGTGTCTGCAGCAATGGGCTCAAGCAGGAAAGATTGTAAGCCTGGCACAGGAATGGGCAGTGTTTTGTTCTGTTGTGCATGGGGTTGTGGTGAATCGGAACAAACTCAATGGCACATAACAATAACACGTAGTAAAAGTAAGAGTGGGCCACCACCACAAGAGCTGAGTCCAAGTATTGGATCCTCCCTAATCCTTGTGTCCATTTCATCTGAAAAATGTTGACTTCATAGATCACCCCAAGCACTGCTGAGATACGGATATGTGTTATTACTTTCACCAAAGACAGAATTGATAAAAAAAAAAAACAAAAAACTTGCTGCTCTGCTACTTGGAAGAGGAGATCAGAAAGGACCATGCTAATTTCTTCTAAAATATAAAGAAACTTTACATTGCACACCTTCAGGGTTATATAAAGTTTTTTAAAGTCTCATAACTGTGCTTCTAAAGATCCATTTCACCCACATAATGATGAAAACACGCTGTGGGTTAATGCGCCAGACTGCAAAGTCATTTGAACTGTAATGTTTGCAATTCAAGCTCACCAGCTGCTCCTCGGGAACCCTATACAGGATCGCTATAGGTCGGAATTGACTCGACGGCACTTAACAACAACAACAACAACAACAACAAATGATGAAAACAGGGAGAAAAGAAACTAAAATGAAAAAATTCTACCTTTTGGTTTCAGATACTTATTGGAGAAAAACATTTCATCTAGTTAGACTTTCCTTCTGATGAATTTATTTACTTAAAAAACATGATTTCAGAAACAGAGTTTTAGCATTTTTCCTCAATCCAGATTTCCACAAACTCTGTTCCATGATAGAGATGTTCTTCCATGCTTTTCCAGTACGGCTTTTGTGTTTAACTGATTTTGAAAAGATTGCACTGTATCACCCATAGCACACTGAGGGGTCACCTTTGTTGTTGTTGTTGTTAAGCACCATTGAGTCAGTTCTGACTCCTAGCGACTCTGCATAGGGTTTCAGAGGAGCAGCTGGTGGATTTGAACCACTGACCTTGTGGTTCATTGTCCAATGCTTAGCCTATAGTGCCACACCAGGAGTCATATCAGCATATTAAATAAACCTGAGTGAACTAAATTTACATCTTACCACCAAATTATTTGAGCATGATACATACACCTCAACAATGTCTTTAGTATTGTTCGAGAGAAAAGTATTTCATTAGCTACAAGTTGGTGAAAAACAGCAGCATTCATGCAAACTATAAGCTTTAGAAAGACATGTTGCCATTGAATCAGTTTCAACACACACCAACCCTATTGGACAGAGTAGAACTGGACTTAGCATTTCCATGGCTGCAATCTTTACAGAAGCTGACTGCCTCCTCTTTTCTCTGTGGAGCGATGGGTGGGGTTGATGGGTTCAACCTGTTAACCTTCCAGTTAGCATCTGAGCACTTAATCACGGCACCACCATAGTTCATTACAAAACTTAGGCACAGTGATCCCACAAATCTACAGGTGTAACAGGCCCCTCATTAATGACACCCACTCATGGGGTGTGGAAGGATAAGTAGTGTTCTGAGTCTCAAAAATGAGGGAATTGGAGCTTTAACTGAAGACACATGATAAGCCTTGTCAAGACCTGTTTGGCTTCTCTGTCTTCTGGGAGTGTGGCTGTGGCAACATTTGTGCTGCTCACTTATATTGCTTACCAGTAGTTTCCCCTTCCTTTTGGGTACATTGCAGGTCTGTCCTCACCCCATTGAAGGCTACTGTGGCCATGTGACTAATATTGACTCATGACATTTTAGCATCCCTGAGGCATATTGGTTCTCATGACCTCCTAGGCCATTCCACTGGTCCATCTGGCCACATACTGCTGTTGCTAAGATATGAATACCACCCAGTCCTCACATACCATACAAGTTAGGGGTCTCAAAGTCCATCCGCTGCTTTTGAGCTTCCAGAAACACAGGGATGTCGATTCCTTTGGCTGCAGAACCATAACCAAGGAACCTGGCTGGGATTTGTGTGCAGATGTCTGGTTCGTCAACACCAAACCCCAGATCCAAGAGGATCTCCACAGGATCTTTTTCCCAAAACTCCAGCCATTCGGGAATGCTGCAGTGAAAATAAGAATGGTTTTATCTAGTTCATTAAAAAAAAAAAAGAAAGCCAACTTTTTCTAGTCATCTAAATCACCTAATTTTGCAGAAATTGAGAGTATGAAGAACCTGAATATATTGACAGGAGCTCTGGTAGCATAATGGTTACGAATCGGGCTGTGAACATTAAGGTCAGCAGTTCGAAATACCAGCCGCTCCGCAGGAGAAAGAGGAGACTTTCTGCTCCCATAAAGATTTACAGCCTTGGAAACCCTGTACAGGGTCGCTATGGGTCAGAACCGGCTCGAGGGCACTTAACAACCACAACCACCACCACCACAACAACAACAATAGTCTAAAGGAGCTCAGATGGCTCAACTGCTAACTTTGAACCCAGCAGCTGCTTGGCAAGAGAGATGACTTATTCCCCAAAAGACTTGTTACACTCTATGGACAACAGAATGAAACCCTGCATGGTCCTGCACCATCCCCACCATCTTTCCTATGTTTGCGTTTAGTGGTTGATGTATACATTTGAATAACAGTGGTATTAACCGGTCTGGTCTTCCTTGTAGGTGATGGATGTTATCCTATCACAGGCAGCATTATACTTCAAGATGTTATTAAGTGCCGTGGAGTTGGTTCCAACCCATAGTGATCCTGTATAGGGTTTCCAAGGAGCAGCTGGGGAATTTGAACCACTGACCCTTTGGTTCAAACAGACCTTGGGGTCATTAGCATATACTACAGTGCCACATCAGGACTCTATACTTCAAACAGGTCTTGAAATGTTTTTTTTTTTTGATGATGAATGTGATGCCATTCCTCTACAATTTGTCATTCCCAGCATAGTAAACCATATGATTATCAGATTCAAAATAACCAATACCAGTCCATTTCTGCTCACTAGGGATAGGGAGCTCCGGTAGTGTAGTGGCTACAAGTCGGGCTGCTAACCTCAAGGTCAGCTGTTCAAAACTACCAGCCGTTCTGTGGAAGAAAGATGAGGCTTTCTGATCCTGTAAATAAACCCTCAGAAACCGTATGCAGGATTGCTATGAGTTGGAACACCACCAGGGCACACCACCACCAATGGCTTGGATATTAATCTGTATGCATTTCATTTCGTTTTTGACTACTTTGAATTTTCCATGTTCCAATTACTAGTGGATGTTACAGTTATTTCTCCTTATTTTAATTTCTGCCCCATCAGCAAATGGAATTCCTGAAAGCTTTACTCTATTCGTGTCATCACGGTCAACTCTATTTTGAGGAGGCAGCTCTTCCTCAGTCTCATTTTGAATGCTTTTTACCCTGAGGGACTCATTTCCCAGCATTATATCTAACAATATTCTGGTACTCTTCATCATGTTTCAATATTCAATATTCTGGAGCTGTCTGACAGTGTTCCACTGCTATTCATAAGATTTTCATTTGCTAAACATGGAGTCCTGGTGTGGCGCTATGGGCTAATGCGTCAGACTGCAAAGTCATTTGAACTGCAAGGTCGGTGGTTCAAGCTCACCAACTGCTCCTTGGAAACCCTACACAGGGTTTCTACGGGTTGGAATTGATTCAACAGCACTTAACAACAACAAACATTTAGAAGGAGTCTGCCTCTCCTTCTTTATCATTTGTCTTAGTTTGGAGGCTCAACTGGAACCTGTCCACCATGGATGACTCTGGTGGTATTTATAATACTAGCTGCTCAGCTTCCAGAATCATGGCAACATGCAAGCCATCACAGTACAGCAAACTGACAGATGAGTGGAGGGAAGAAATTGATAGAATTCTTCTATTTCATTATTATTGTCTTTAGCATTTGGTACAGAAATTTGAATAACAGTGGCATTAACTGGTCTTCCATGTAGGCATATGTATATTGTCCTAACACAGACAGCATTTTACTTCAAGATAAATCTTGAAATGATCCTTTTGACAATGAATGTGACACCATTCCTCTTCGATTTGTCATTCCTAGCATAGTAAACCATATGATTATACAATTCAAAATGGCCAATACCTATCCATTTTAGCTCAATAGTACTTAGGATATCACTCTTTACACGTTTCATTTCATTTTTGAAATCTTCCAATTTTCTTAAATTCATACTTTGTACATTCCATGTTCTGATTATTAATGGATGTTTGTAGCTGTTTTGTCTCATTTTGTGCTGTGTCCCATCAGCAAATGAAGGTCCTAACAACTTTGCTCTATTCATGTCATTAAGGTCCACTCCACTTTGAGGCTCTATTCATGTCATTAAGGTCCACTCCACTTTGAGGTGGCAGCTCTTTCCCAGTTATATTTTGAGTGCCTTCCAACTTGAGGAACTCATCCTCTGGTCCTGTATATGGCAATTTTCTGCTGCTGTTCATAAGGTTTTCAGGGCTAACAATTGAGCAGTCTGCCTCTCCTTACTGGAGTGTCTTAGTCTGGAAGCTCTAGTGAAACTTGTTCACCAGGGAGAACCCTGCTGGCATTTAAAACACCAGCGGCATAGCTTCCAGGATCACAGCACAACAAAAGTCACATATCACGTGATGAACATATCACATGATGAACAAATAGACAAGTGGTGACTGTAAAGATGAAGGACATGGGGCAGTTCTACTCTGTCCTGTAGGGTTGCTGTGAGTCTTGGCAAAGATTATGGTTTTTGTGTTTCTAGCTAAAGTGGAAGATAGTCTTAAAATTAATGCAATTTTTCAGCAAGTGGAGTATTTTTTATGTATTTCTTGTATGTTGTTGTTGTTGTTGTTAAGTGCCATTGAGTCGGGTCCGACCCATAGCGACCCTGTACAGGGTTTCCGAGGGTGTAAATCTTTACGGGAGTAGAAAGCCTCATCTTTACTATCGAATTTATATCTAATGACAAATCAGTCAATAAATACATTCTTGATCCTGAGTCTGTGAACCTTGGAAGACAAGGCCTATGTCTTTGTTCGTTATGGTCTTGGATGCTTAGCTCAGAGACCAGAGCATGACAAACACAATGATACATATATCGTTATGTTATTGTTGTTGTTGTTACAGTTATTTTATTGTTGTTGTTGCTTGTTAAGTACTGTCAAGTCAGTTCCAAGTCATAGTGACCCTGTATAGGGTTTCTGAGGCACGGCTGTTGAGTTTGAACTGCTGACCTTGTAATTCAAATGACATCGCACTCCAGTGCCTACCCTCCAGCACCACATCAGGACATAAACATGATTTCTACATAATTGATTTTAAGTACCCCAACTGCATATGTTCACTAAGTATTTATATAAATTAGTAGAATAAAATTTTTACAATGAGGTTGTATGATAACAGACTAAATATTTAAGGATGAATGTAGATTTCTCACAAGCAATTTTCTCTCCATTAAGCCAGTTGTATACTATGATGTGGGCCAATGTAATGAAGCAATATGGCACCTCCAATTGTCCAGTTAGTTCAAACAATTCAGATGTCCATACTGAACCATATAAACTCCATGGTAAAGTTTCTGGACTGTCTTTTTGTTGTTGATTGAATCAGAAGGCAAAGACCCAGCTCCCTGTGTCTCAAGACCTCTTTAAGGTGTTAAAGAGTAAAGATGTCAATTTGAGGAATGAGATGTCCTTATTCTAAGCCCTGGTATTTTTGATCATTTCATATGCTTGTGAAAATTGGACAATGAATAAGGAAGACTGAAGAAGAATTGATGCATTTGATTTATGGTGTTTATGAAGAATATTGATCATACATGGACTACCAGAAGAACAAACAAATCTTTCTTTCCTATGTTGGATATGTCAGGTGGGAAGAACAGTCTCTGGAAAAGGATGTAATGTTTGTTAACGTGAAGTGAAGGGACAGCAATAAAGAGGAAGATACCCAAGGAGATGGAATGACACAGTGGCAATAAGAATGGGCTCAAATATAACACCAATTGTGAGGGTGTTGCAGGACCAGGCCAGCTTTCCTTCTGTTGTGTATAGGAGCTGAGTTGATGACACCTATTGATAACAACAACAATCTTTATGGAAGCCGACTGCCACATCTTTCTCCCATAGAGTGGCTGGTGGGCTTGAACCATTGACCTTTACATTAGCAACTGGATGATCAATCACCAGGGCTCCTTTCCCCTTCGCCCATAGCATCTACCACTCCTGACCCTTTTCCTGTTAACATGATCTTGTCCTTCCTGATATTTTGCTATGCAGTTACACACACACACATACATGTGTTATAGTTTTTATTTGTTTGCTTTATAAATAGTAACATACTTTGTTATTATGTGTATCTTTTTGTGTTTGTTTTTCCCCCTCAAAAATATAACTTGAAAAGCTTTCTCTATTAGTATTTATATCTCTACCAATTTCTTTTATCACTGTATGTTGTTGTTGTGTGCTATGGAGCTGGTTCTGACTCATAGTGTCTCCATGCAGGAGGGTTTTAGAGAGCCACTGGTGGCTTTGAACTGCCACCGTTGTGGTTATTAGTACAGTGTTTATCCTACATTGCCACACCAGGGCTCTTTATCACTGTATGTTGTTGTTGTTAAGTGCCATTGAGTCTGTTCTGACTCATAGCAACCCTTTATAGGGTTTCCTAGGAGCAGCTGGTGGGTTCAAACCATTGACCTTGTGGCTCAAACCTTGCGGTCTAGTGCTTATCCTACATCACCATCCCAGCATTCCACAAAATGAATAGAACAATAGTTTATTTGGCCATTCTTCCATCAACAGATATCTAAATTGTTTCCAATTTGATTGATTCTTTTATTTTGCTCTTGTAAATTGGAGTTTAGAGATCCTCTATTCGTTCTCCCATCCATTCATTCACCAAATATTTCTTAAATGCCTATTTATAATTTCATGAATCCCGTTGTTCCACAGAATGATTTCTCTGGATGACAAGTGCTTAGAAATCACATACCTTTGTGGTATACTTGCAGCAGAATGGCAAGAGTTGAAACTGGTTGCTCTAGAAAGGGTAGGCGTTTCTGGAAATGGATGCAGAGATCTACAGTGGGGGAGAAATACCAGGAGAAGATCAATGATTATATATGTTGATTCAGCTAGTCCCCTGGGAGGTCATTGTGACGTGTTCCAGAGCAAACATTTGCATTTATTTTTTAGCTTAAAATAATCTCACAAAGGACACACCTCTAAAGAAGCAAGTGTGTGCAGCTGAGGAGCTGTTCTTCTTTCTAAGCGCATGTGTTACAGAAGGTGTGAGAATTTAGGTGTTAGGTGCCTGCTAGTGCTCATTATAAAGGTGACAGAATGTCTCACTTTTGACAGATGGCAAATCACTGGGGAACCTTTCAGGAGTGCAGCTTTGCTAGGCACCAAATTTTGGGAAGAAGTCAAAATTATGTGATGAAAAAGGTACAGTAAACAGCAACTATAGCTACTCTGCATTAATTCTCATAATGGGGAAAGAATTCCTGTTGCATGGCTAACAATCTCTAAGTAAGTGTCCTCTGCGGGGCTTATGTGCTCATCCATCCATTTGGAATGGGAACAAACTTCTTTACCACAAAAATGATTATTTGTCTATTCACATAGGCCTGAATCACAAGCTTGTTTTGTTGTTGTTGTTTATTGTAGTGAAATTTTAAGTTAGTAATGTTCATAAGAGTGGAACAGAAACAGCTCTGGCTTCAGATGAAGGAGAATAAATGTACAGTCACATAAAATCCAATTTCAGGAGCAGAAATGAGTCCTTGAAGCTAGCTTTCATTGACCTGTCAACAAAATGAGGGAAGTTCTTGGGAGAATTTGTAATCCCTTCTAGCTTCATGAGTAGCAAAAGCAATAATTGATTGTTGTTGTTACTGTTGTGTGCCTTAGAGTTGGTTCCAACTCACAGTGACCCCGCATAGGGCTTCTAAAGCTGAAATCTTTACTGGAGCAGAAAGTCTCATCTTTCTCCAGTCAAGCAGATGGTGGATTTGTACTGCTGCCCTTGTGGTTATTAACCTAACATGCAATGAACTACTAGGGCTCCTTTACAACCCACTAAGAGATAAAAATTAAGATAAGTAACATTTAAAATATAAATTTATGGGAGGAGGATGGAGATTGTACTGACTACATATTTGCTTGTCAAGTCATTAGAATTATATCCTGTTTTAAACATTTCAGGTTAATACACGTATATCTGTATGAGACGACCCATGAATAGCTCAGATGTATGTGATCAAACAAGTCTTAAAAGCAATGGAATGGTCCAGTCATGATTTTACATTTCTCATTGACCAACACATCTCCATACAATTCTCCTTTAAAATATGGTACTCAAGGTATGGGCAACTTAGGACATTGACTATTTAAAATGGGGTGGGGGGAGGGAGACTGTAAAGGCATGAAGTGACTGGCTTACAAGTTTTCAAGAGGGACTTGACCCTAAGGAGCCCTGGCAGCACAGTTGTTAAAGCATTCAGCTGCTAACCAAGAGTTTGGTGGTTCAAACCCACCTGCCATTCTGTGGGAGAAAGATGTGGCAGTATGTTTTTTTGTTTATTTTTGTAGTCTTTTGCAGCCTTGGAAACCCTATAGGGTAGTTCTACTGTGTACTGTAAGGTCACTATGAGTTGGATTCAACTTATCATTAATGGATTTGAGTGCTGAAAATGCAAGAGTGACTGAAGCATAGGAAGAATCGTTCCCAACTTCCAAGGGCTCAGAGTTGATTCCAGTGGTCTTTAAATTAGAGTGTGTGTCAGAATCTGAAAGTCTTGCCAGAATACAGACGTTTCAGCCCTATCTCCAAGTTTTCTGATTCAATGTGTATAGAGTGAAATCTGGGAATTTGTATTTCTATCAAGTTTCCAGGTAATGTTGCTGACATTGTTCTGGGGACGACACTTTGAGGCCTACTCTGTCTAAATATGAAGCTATTATCTGCTTTCTACCTAACATTGGAAAAATGTATGTATTATTGTCCAGCAACTGTCCTGCCAACATTGGCAGTGTTAAACTATGAATGCTGAATTATAGTGAAATACCACTTGTGGATATGTTGTAACTACATTTCCCTCCAAGTCAATGTTTTGTTGATTTGATTTGTTCAATCCTATTTAACTTTTAAAGAACTTCTATTTCTCTAAAGATTAGTGGAAACATTTCAGGTATTGTGGTTAAACCAGTGACTTGTCACAAAATCCCAAGATCCATGATACATGGTATTATTAATAAATGTCCTCATTTTTATTTCATTTATCAAGGATGTAGCTGTCAAACGCTGGAGTGAAATATCATGGAATCTGCTATGTACCTCATGTAGTCTTTCACAGTCATCTGAGCCATTCCTTGTTCATGCAAAAACACTGTAACAAGAAAAGAGTGAGGAGGGACAGTTAATTTTCTCTTGTCTCAAGGAAGGGCTTCTCAATCTCAGATGAACCAAACTGGGATCGATTTTTGGGTCCTAGAGTGGACACACACAAGACACAAGGCATCTCTTCTGTAGTGAACAATACAGAATATAATTAATGACTGAATTGTGTGACAAGCCCTTGAAGAATATAGGATTTGTTCATTGAAGACCGAAGCCAGAGACTAACGAAGTAGTCAGGCATGTTTCGTGGAGCGGTACTTGTCTTAAGAGTGGATAGAAATCGGTGGATGGAAAAGCTGTGAAAGAAAGAAAAGTAAGGTGTTTCTAGAATATTTGGGTTTAGCCTCTCATGGTACATAAAGTTGGGGTTCAAGGATAGGGATGGGTGTACGCAATGCATAGAGGACTCATCATCACTGAGCATCTTCCACTCATTCATATCCTATAATCTTTACAATACCCTTATAATTTATGAATTGTCCTCACTTTTCAGATAAGGAGGCTAACATGCTTATTGAAATTAAGAAGTAAGCCTATCATCTCAAAATTAAAAGAGCAGATCTGGGAATTTATCATTATGTTTATTATTAATTATAGTAAGAGTGTTGTTGTTGTTGTTAGGTGCTGTCGTGCCAGGTTTGACTCATAGAGACTCTGTGCATAATAGAACGGAACACTGCTTGGCTCTGCATCATCTGCACAATTGGTGTCATGTGTGAGTCCATTGTTGAAGCCACTGTGTCAATGCATCTCCTCGGAGATCTTCCTCTTTTTCACTATCTCTCAACTTTTCCAAGTATGATGTCCTTTCCTCCTAATAGCACGGCCAAAGTATGTGAGACTTCCATGAATGTTGATTGTGAATCCGAGTAAAATGAAATCTTTGGAAACTTCCATCCCTTCTCTGTTTATCGTGATACTAGCTTTTCGTGCAATAGCGAAGAATTTCTTTTTCTTTTCTTTTTGCATTGAGGTGCAATCCATACTGGAGGCTGTATTCTTTGATCTTTATCAATAAGTACTTCAAATTAGAAAGGTAGTGGTTGTGTGCCTTGGAGTTGATTCTGACTCACAGAGACCCTGTACAGGGTTTCTGAGTTTGGAGCTTTAGTAGCATAGTGTATTATGCATTGAACTATTAACCACGAGGCCAGCTGTTTGTATCTACCAGCTGTTCCTCAGAAACCCTATACAGGGTCACTATGAATCAGAACTGACTCGAAGGCATTTAACAGTAGAGTTTCTGAGGCTGCAAATCTTTATAGGAGCAGGAAGTCTCATCTTTCTCCTGTGGAGAAGCTGGTAGATTCGAACTGCTGACCTTGTGGTTAGCAGCCCAACTCATGATCCACTAGGCTACCAAGGCTTCTTTCAAGTTACAATAGTTATCATTTATTTAGCATGTACTGTGTGAGAGGCAAGTTGTGTGCACAATCTCTCTTAATTCTTAAAACAAATTCATGAAGTAGGTACCATCAATCCTTATTTAACTGAAGTAAAAACTGAGACTCACAAAGATTAAGTAAATTTCCCATGGCCCCTAGGGTGCTGCAACTCATTTTTCTTTTTCTAACATCCCTCTGCCAAGCAGAATGTCTTAAGACTTGCTTGAAAGCCAGGAAGTGGAATTCATACATATAGATAAGAAAATGGAAAATGATAAAAGGCTTTTGAACATATGAGTAAATGGGTTAAAGTGATTCTGAAATCCATGTGACCAAAATGTTGGGTTCAGTAGAGAAATCCCACAACCACATGAAACCTTTGCAAACTTCTAATAATGTGGATAGATTAAAAAGGGAGCTCTGGATAAAGAAGTCTTCTATTTAGTTTTTCTGACATTCCATGAGGACCCGCTAGGATCTAGAGTTCAAAGAGTATCTATCATTCTAGTCAATGCACAAATCTCTCGTCTAGGTCAGCATTCTTAATGCATTGCAGCATCTTGCTCACTAAATTGTATGTAGTCTGAGAGCTTCTCAAGCTCATGAAGTTGGTGTCGATTGATTGAAGTTGTCACATGAGAGAAAACCTATTTGCCACCCGATTAGTCATGTTATCAATGTAAGTACAATATAATCTTTGGCAATTATGTTGTAATGACTTGATGCCCTGATAAAGCAAACAATAAGCTGTCCCAAATAGAAGGTAAAGTAAGTATTTGTTATTTTAAGCACAAGTTTTCCATTTTCACCACCACCACCTCCAATGACTGCTCTACATAGAGTTCACAAAGAAAAGTTCATTTGTGCCTGGCTTAGCTAATCTGGAGAATTCTGGGGCATTTACGAGGGCCTCTCTTCTTCTAAAACATTCCATCATTCTAGGACACTTGGTTGCTTATTCTATCAATTCCTTCACTTTTTTTTAAAGTTTGTATTGTGAATTGAGTGATAGTTTACATGGGAGAACTTGGTGTTACACTCATTGTTTCATTGCAATGATAACAACTCCATACCATCACTTCTTACTCATTGATCCAGTCTCTTCTGGTAGTCTGTTATCACTGTGGGTGTGAACGATTGTGTACAGTCTAAGCCAAGAGCCCAAGCTTCATTGTCGTCACAGTGAGTTGCTCAAACTGCTGGAAAGGAAATTATCAATTTTAGATATTGAAGAGAAGAATTGACTCAGTCTTCCTGAGTTTTCAAAAATCTTGGTGCTGCAGAAAATCTAGGCATCCAGAAAAATCTGTAGACCTTACCCAGGGCATCTTCATGGGATTTTAGTGCTGGCACAAAGTCAGTGCTCATGTTCCATGGATCACACCCTTATCCCTGCCACTGTTTTATTCAAGAGCAATCTGGTTACCAGGAACCCAAGGGTGGCCTCTACGGATAATGTGTGTTTTTATCAAGAATATCTAACACGGACAGGAGTGGTCACAGCGGAGGGTGTTCTGGTCTGATAGCACATATAAAATTCTTACTGTAGTTTTAGCAATAGCTGAAGAAAAAGGCTTTCTTACTTCCCTCAGTGCACTTCCTCTGAGGACTATTAAGAGTGGAAGGAATCCTGGGATCGCTAGATGGTGCAAACAGTTAATGTGCTTGGCTGCTACCAAAAGCTTGGCTGTTCAAGTCCACCCAGAGGGCCTTAGAGAAAAAGGCCTTCCAAAAAACCAACCACTGAAAGCCCAGTGGATCACATTTGTATTCTGACACACATGAAGTTGTCATGAGTTGAAGCCAACTGAACAGCAACTGATATCGGTGCCCCAGAATCCAACCCTTGTTGGCATACAGCATTTGACAGCCATTAGTAAACCACTTTATTTTTTCTTCTTGATCTTGCTTAAAATGACACCATTATCTCTCTATGCCCAACACATTTACACATACAAGCTTCTCTCCCGCCACACTTAGATTTTGTGAGATGCATTTAACTCACAGATAATCCTGATTTATAAAATTATTAAGAATGAATTGGTTTTGCTTATTGTTTGCCATTTTATATTCCCGACTCCCTAGATCCTGGAAGACAGCATTAATGAGTGTCTGGAAACCAGTGGCTGGTACAAATAGTGAACCATTCAACTACTAACCAAAAGTTGGCAGTTTAAACTCATCCAGAGGAAGCTTAGAAGAAGTCATGGTGATCTTCTTAAGAAAAACCTATAGAAGCTTGCTTTTATTCTCCAAAATTTGACATCAATTTGGGTGTTCACTTGATGTTGCAGAAGCAGGCATTTACAGTATTGAGACCCAGAGCGTTGGAATTTTTGCAAAAACCCAAACCAAACCCCTTTCCTCGGGTCAGTTATGACTTACAGAGCATTGCTAAATTATTCTTTGTCTGCTGGAGGGTTTTCCTATTTTGCTCATTTTTAAAGTAAGCTCCCTGGAGTCTCAGGCAAGTTTGCTGGAGTCTGGTCCTTCCTTTCTTTTGCCTGGTTCAGTAAGGAACCAAAACCAAGAACACAAGCTGGTGACCCACAGTGTGCCAGCTCTTACAGGCCCTGAAATTCCTCGACTTCTTTACAACTTGGGAGATCAGCACTGCTACCCAGTTCTCGGTCTGTTCAAGGCAATGTGCTCTCTCCAATTTTCCACAGACCCTATCCTGCTGCTTGCTTCCCTCAGTAGTAGTTAGCTGTCTTGCCATGGAAAGTGGTTGTGTTGGCTAACTTTGCAAGAATTTCAAGCCTAGAGAATGACACAGTGGGACAAACAGACTGTTCCCATTACCCTACATTTCCTCAAACTTCTATAGGCATAAGTCTTGGTAGAAGGTGTGGGTGTGGTTACGTGCTGTGGAGTCGGCTTCAAATCATAGCAACCCTATATAGGGTTTCCAAGGTTATAAATCTTTATAGGAGCAGAAAGCCTCATCTTTCTCCTGTGGCTAGCTGGTAGATTGAAACTGCTGACCTTGGTGATTAGTAGCCCAACTTGGTATAAGATAGAAGGTGAAAACTTTATAGATTTACCTGCATTCTGCTTGAAGCCTGACTCATTAAGCCCTCCTCAATTCCACACTTGCTGCTCTATTTAGTTACTTTCTCCATTTCTTTCTTTTCTTCTATTATGCCCTCATTATGTTTTTAAAAGCATATTTTGCTCTCTAAAAGCATTGGAGGAGGGAGAGAAAAATCAGCATGTAGTATTTTCTAAGGCCTTTAACCAGCTGCCATCTAGTTGACAAAGACTGGTGGCTACCCCATGTTTGTGAGAGTATATCTCTAAAGGGCTTTCAGTGGCCTATTTGGAGTCCCATTGTGGCATTGGACTGCTAACCACAAGGTCGGTGACTCAAACTTACCAGTCGCTACTTGGAAACCCTATACACTATGAGTCAGAACTGACTTAACGACACTTAACAACATTTTTTTTTTTTTAAATTTTTTATTTTTTAGAAGTGGCTCATCAGGACTTCTGAGATCTGCCAGGGCAGATTACAACCTCCAACCTTTCAGTTAGCAGTTGAGTAGGTTAACCATCTGCATGACCCAGGGACTCCTTCTAAGATCCTCTTAAAACACCAAACAAATCAGTTGCTGTTAAGTCGATTGGAACTCATAGCAAACCGATGTCAGAGTGCAACTTCATTAGGTAGATTTGTCAAGGATGTGACAGTTCTGCCAAGCCACCTCTGGGTGGTTTAGAACCACCAACCTTTCTGTTAGTAGCCTAGTACTAAACAACCTAAAATCAAAACTAAACAAACCCATAGCTGAGTCAGTTTCAACTCGTAGTAACCGTCCATGGGACAGAGTAGGATTTTTGCCCCATAGGATTTTTAAGGCTATAAATCTTACTGAATCAGTCTGCCACATCTTTCTTCCACAGAGAGATTGATTCAGCAATCCATTTGCTTAGTAGTTGAGTATTTTAACCACTCGGTCCACAGGGCTTGGTCCTACAAAGGTTTTGTTGTTGTTAAGTGCCGTCAAGGTGGTTTGATTTACAGCAACATTGTATACGATTTCTGAAGTTGTAAATTTTTGAGGGAGCAGAAGGCCTCATCTTTTTCCCTTGGAGCAGCTGATGAGCTTGAACTGGTGATCTTGTGGTTCACAGTCCAATGCTTATTGTACAGAGCCACCATGCACCCTACAAGATCTTTGTCGTTGTCCTTGTTAAGTGTCATTGAGTCGGTTCCATCTCATAACCACCCTCTATAGGGTTTTCGAGGAGTGGCTGGCAGGTTTGAAGCACTGACCTTGCAATTAGTAATGTACCAAGGAGCGCTGGTAGTGTACTGGTTACGAATCAGGCTG
>NW_006408524.1:19526407-19529304 GCF_000296735.1 Chrysochloris asiatica
GACTGTTCCCTCCTGACAACATGCTTAAAGATTTATAGCCTCGGAAATCCTATAGAGGGTCGCTGCGAGTTGGACACGACTCCACAGCACATCACCACCACCACCAAGGCTTTTGGTGTTGTTGTTAAGTGCTATTGACTAAGGCCTGACTATCCCCAAATCCCCTAAGGGTTGATTTAGAGGAGACCTTAAATGAGAAAAAGATCCCCCTGCTGTATTCAGTATACACTGTTCCCTGGGTTGAAATGCCAGCTCTGATTCCCTTTTATATACATGAGTCTGCAGGCCCCCTCCCTACTGTTAGGTGGCCTTGTGCCATCTGAAGCAGCAGACACTACACTTAACCCTGCAAAATGTATTACTGGGGAAGATGTAGCTAGATGTGCAGAAGGCACTCATTAGCACCTTTATTGGCATAGAAAGCATTTTTTATTTTGGTTTTCCTAAGCATTTCTGACTGATTCATGGAAGACATTTGGTTCTTTGGAATATCGTCCAATAGACTAATCAAATTACACTTTCACAGGGCTGTAGAATAATAACATTTTTACAGCTTTCTCTATATTTAACGCCTGCATGGCCAGGACATTTAGTGGAAGCAATCAGCAATTTTCATTTGTCTCACTTGGAAAATTAGGAACGCATCTTCTTACAAAATAGAGGTTCTCCACCACACCTAGGCTCAAAGCGTTAAAACCAACTCTAACACTCTGCTGTTTGTCACCTGTGTTCCTTTTCCAGATGCTGTTGCTGCTCCATTTTACTGCTAACCTCAGGCCCTATCCCTGGTCAACTCAAGACCACATATCTTATTCCCCTTGCCAACTCTAGCACTGGAAGCTGTCATTCCTCGTCTCAAAAACCTTACATAAGCCACCACAGTTATTGTTGTTAAGTGCTGTTGAGTCAGTTCTGGCTCATAGCGACCCTGTATAGGGTTTCCAGGAGCTACTGACGAGTTTGAGGTTCAGCTAAACTTGAGGTTCCATGACTTTGTGGTCCCATGCATTCTCCTGCAGTGCCACCTACTACAGCTGTTGTTGTCAAGTGCCAATGAGATGAGTTAGTTCCAACCCAAAGTGATCCTGCATAGGGTTTCTGAGGAGTGTCTGGTAAGCTCGAAACGCTGACCTTGAGGATCAAACTGACTTTGTAGTCCAGTACATGAACCCACAGCGCCACATTAGGACTCTACTCACTACAGTAGACATGGTAAAAATGCAACACACACACCTCAGTTCAACGCTGCTGTCCCTGTGGAAACTATCACCAATTACTCATGATCTTTCCAGGAAAACATAGATATGACTATTCATCCTACTTACCCATGTGATATGTCCTGACATGGAGATGCCATTCCCTTGCCATCCCTGTCCTATGACATCAGGTGTGATTCCCTCTTGCTGGATTTTAAGGTCATTTATAATCTGGTCACAGCCAATTTAACAAGAACAGATTTCCACCATTGCTTCTTAGTAGGAAGCTACTTTTCTGATTTGAATCCCTTTCATATGCTTTCCTGCACACAATTAGACATTTCATTTTCTTCTCGTTTCTGTGCCTTTGTCTAAGCTCCAATTACTTTCACCAAATGAGTTTGCCTTGCTTTCTTCTGTATTTGTTCAAAGTTAATTCTACTTTCATTGTCCATCTCAAGTTCTACCTGTGGATGGCTTCCAGTCTAACTGGAAAATCATCTTCATTAGGCATCAGTTTTACTAAGATCTTTTGATTGGAGAGCTTTGGTGAAATCAGACGAGTTAGAGGTGGAGTTTGTGATTTTGTTAATGAGAAAGATCATTTCCATAATAATATGAGGCAGGACAAGGCCAAGGGTCACAGGGGTAGAACACATGATGGGTGTTCAAAACAATAGTGAAACAAACCCATTACCTTGAAATCAATGATGACTCATGGAGAATCCCATGTGCTCTGGAATAGACCTGGTCTCCATAGGGTTTTCTTGGCTGTACTCTTCCCAGAAGATCACCAGGTCTTTCTTCTATGGTTTTTTAACTGAGTTTGAACCTCCAACCTTTTGGTTGGTGAATGAGCACAACCATTTGCACCATCCAGAAACTTAATGGATGTTCCTAAACCAAACCAGGCCCTTTGCTGTTGAGTCATTTCCGACTAACGCCACCATGTATGACAGAGTAGAACAGCCCCATAGGCTTTCCAAGGCTCTGGAACTTTATGGAAGCTGACGGCCATGGTTTTCTTTCACAAGGTGACTGGTGAGTTCTAAAGATTGACTTTTTGGTTAGAAGCCAAGCACTTAACCTGTGTAGCACCAGGGCTTCTTTAATGGATGCTACTCGTGGTCCAAAGAGAGATGGAGTCTCTGTGCTAGAGAAGTCAGGGGAGGCTTCATAGAGAAAATGGGATTTGGATCAGACCTCAAATAAAGGCGAGAGGAGAACAGAAGAAGAAAGGCTTTAAGACAGGCTTTAAAAGCTAGAGGAAGAAAGATAATGAACTAGGGATGAAAAGACTAGAGGATCTTGTAGAAAAGTGGGTGTAAGTTATATTCAGATAACAATGGTTGTGAGAAAGTACCATGACATTCTTGGAAGCAGAAGACTTACTTTCTTCATTTTTGTAATCTCCCTCTAACACAGTTGTTGGCTCTAAATGCCTTCATCAACAAGCATAAGGGAATATGTATTAAGTTTAATTCAATTTGCTTTGGCCTTTTTCTTACAGCATAGACCACAGCATTTATAATTCGATTTCTAAGTAATTGTACTATTATTTATTAAATTCTTTCAGAAAAGATATCAGAAAATATAAATAACTTATTTGGAACCTGTCCAGGAATTGGAAAAGAGCTATCTAAAAATGGTTGTTGGTGGTTATGTGCCGTGGAGTTGGAACCGACTCATAGCAACCCTGTA
>NW_006408524.1:19529804-19544146 GCF_000296735.1 Chrysochloris asiatica
CAGCCCAATTCGTAGCTACTACACTCCCAGAGCTCCTTTGCTATTGTAAGATGTAATTTGATTAAGGTAGAATTAGATAAAGATTAGATATAATTAGTTAATTACATGAATCAGTTTGTTTGAGTTTAGTCACTAGCAATTATGCTTGTGTGTTTTGCTAAACGCGTATTCTATAAACCTACGTGTTGGAACATGCATTCGTTATATGTGTATCATTAGAGTATGATGACAAGGCACTCTCATAGTCAGAGAGTTGTTGTTAACTGCTGTTAAGTTGGTTCCAACTCATAGTGACCCTGTATAGGGTTTCTAAGAAGCAGCTGGTGGGTTTGAACTGCCAACCTTTTGGTTTACAGTCCAGTGTTAACCTACGGTACCACACCAGGAGTCATAGTCAGAGAGTTGTTGTTGTTGAGTGCCATTGAGTCAGTTCTGACTCATAACGACCCTGTATAGGGTTTCTGAGGAGCAACTGGTAAGTTTGAACTGCCAACTTTGCAGTTTAAATCAACCTTGTGGTCAGTTGCTTATCCTATGGCATTTAATTTGTTCTCCGAACAGGGAATGAGTTTGTCACACATTTACTCTTCTTTCCAGGCTTGCTTATACACGGCTTCCTGTTGGTTATGGAATAAAGAATGAGTCAGCAGTCTTGTAAGAGGTACCCCAATAGTCTTATTCCTTTGATCCCTTTAGAGACTTATTTGACTGTAGTGAAACACTGAATATTCTATTATCTTTGTTGCTTCTGGTTGAGCTCAAATCTAGTATCAAACTTGCCTGCCTGTGGAGTTGGTGATTGCTCAGAGGAGTTAATCTGCATCTTAAAGTCTCTGATTTGGTCTATGAGGGAAACCAGCTCCAGAATGAATTCCACTAGGATTGGATTCAATTTACCCATTACTATTGAATTGATTCTGACTCATAACGACCCTACATAGGACAGAGTGTACTTGCTCCTCAGATTTTCTAAGACTATATATCTTTAAGGGAGCAGACAGCTTCTTCATTTTTCTCCTGTGAAGCAGCTGGTGGATAGCAGCCAATCTTGTGGATAACAGCCCAATATGTTACCCACAGTGCTGCCAGAGTTTCTTACCGAGTTCAAAAGGTCTCCTTACCAGTCATGTCCATTTAGAACCTAAGAATGTGACATTATTTGTAAATAGGTTCTCTGCAGATGTCATTAGTTAGGATATTGTTGTTGTTAAGTGCTGTTGAGTCAATTCTGACCCATAGCGACCCTGTATAGGGTTTCCAAGGAGCAGCAGGTAAGCTTGCACCATCGACCTTGCAGTTCAAATGACTTTGCAGTCTTATGCACAGTGCCACACCAGGACTCCTAGTTAGGATGAGGTCATACAAACTAGGGTAGACCCTAAATCCAATGACTGGTGTTTTTATAAGAAGAGGAGAGAACACACAGATCCACACCGGGAGAAGCTGGCATGTAAGGACAGAAACAGAGATTGGAGTGATGGACCCAAAAGCCAAGAAACCACAAAGATTGCCAGCAGCCAGCAGAAGAAACTGGAAGAGACTTGGTTTCTTCAGTCCAGCCTTTCGGAGAGACTGTGACCCCACTGACACCTTCATTTCAAACATTCCAGCCTCCAGATCTGTGAGGACAAACATTGTGTTGTTTTAAGCTACCAGGTTTGCGATAATTTGTCCTGGCAACATAAGGAAATGGAATATAGCATACTGTATTATGTCAGAATTTATGGGGTTGGACAGATTGGATTTTTTTTCCCCAGCAGCAATTTATTTCTTTTCTTTAGTTCCTCATTTTTTTTGTTTTGTTACCACACACATTTTTATCTCCTACCACCATTACTATAACATTTATTTAGGTCACAGGTTCAGGGCAGTATCCCAGCCTCCTCACTGCCCAGTGTGGTGCTCGGCTTCCTGATACTTGGTGTGTGTTGATCCCAGCATACAGAGGGGCTAATAGATTGCCTGGGCCTCACATTCCCCCTCCTGCCTCCAACCAACTGTAACCACAAATCATGGCACTTGACCACTCTGTCCTAGATTTGTCATCTGCAAAACAAAATTGAGAACACAGGCCACCGAATTCAAAATATGATAGATGAGAAAGGGCCTGGTGAAAGCGGAGGCTCAATTATGTCTGTAAGAAGCCATGGCAGTCTTGTTAAAAACCTTGCTGAAGATAAAGGGCCAGGCGAAATCAAACTGTACATTTCTGATCTCTGAGCCATTGTATCAATCTTTCTTTCCTTCAGGTCTTTACCTCATGTCTAGGCCTTTGCAGTTCACTGACTTGGCCCTTAGTAGGATGGCCATGATTTGTCTTTAATTTCTGGGAAGTGAAGTTTTGCATACAGTTTCTGATGACACCAGAACCAGCTCCAGGCTTCAACATCATGATCCAGGCCAGATGAAACATCAGCGGGAGGTGAAATGTTGGTTGTACTTCTTCTTACGCTTTTCTTTCTGTGAGTTTGACATGTTATTAACAGAAGCTCTTAACTTCAATTGATTGGCAAAAATCTTTAGTGATTTTGGCATCAAAGTGCTATTGTATTAAAAAAAATGAAGAGATTTGGTGAAAAGGACATTTTAGTGATACGCTTAGCTTGAAACAAAACCAGAAAGCAAAAGAACCTAAATTCAAACTGGCCTGTAGTCAATGGTTAATCTTAATTTAAGATGTTGTTGTCAAGTGCCCTTGGTTCAGACTCATAGTGACCCCATATAGGGTTTCCAAGGAGCAGCTGGTGAGTTTGAACTGCTGACCTTGTGGTTCAAACTGACCTTTCAGTCCAGTGTTTATCGTACAGTGCTATACCAGGACTCCTGATTTAAGATAGCAGTTTTTGTTGTTAAGAGCAGTTCAGTGGGTTCTAACTCATAGCTTCCGAGGAGCCATTGGTAAATTTGAACCAAGGACTTTGTGGTTCAAACAAACTTTGCAGTCCTGTGCTTATCCTACAGTGACACACCAGGACTTCAAGATAGTGGACAATGTGAAAGAATTAAAAGCAGCAAAGTAAGTAAATATTGCCCTAGTGGTTTTCCTTTGAATAATTCTTCATTCTCATTAATTTTGTTCATACATATTATTTATGAATCTAAACACTTTTTTATCAATTTAGACACTTTTTTAACATTTTAACATCTGTAAATCAAGATGTTTTATCTTTCATTTAAAATTGTTTTATATATATATTTCTGTCTTGTTGTATGCCTTTGAGTCAATACTGATTCATGTTGTTGTTGTTGTTAAGTGCCATCGAGTCAGTTTGGACTCATAGTAACCCCATATAGGGTTTCCGAGAAGTGGCTGGTGGGTTTGAACCGCCAACCTTGAGGTCCAGTGCTTATCCTATAGCGTCACACACCAGAATTGATTCAGAGTGACCCTATAAAGGGTCTCTAAGACTAACTCTTTACAGGAGCAGAAAGCCTCATATTTGTCCCATGTAGCAACTGATGGATTCGAACTTCTGACTTTGCTGCTCAATGAGTAACTCATTATGCCACCAGAGATCCTTAATTCTATCTTGTGGTTGTTGTTGTTAAGTGCTGTTCAGTCAGTTCCGACTCATAGTGACCCTGTACACGGTTTCCAAGGAATGGCTACTGGGTTCGAATTGCAGATCTTACAGTTAGCAGTCTAGTGTTTATCCTACAGCACCACATCAGTACTTAAAGGTATTTAAAGTATGTGTGCATTTTATAATTGTGGCATCTTAGAGTCTATGAATCAAGATGAAAACTGTGACCCTCATAAATAGATTCATGATTCTTTTTACAATGCTCTTATCAAATTTCAGTGTGATACATTTTCTGTCTCAGAACACCTTGTAATGTTTGCTTTAGAATTCAGTCATTTGTTCTTACTGAGAACAAATACATCATTAGAGGGAAGAGAATAGTGAGTAATTGTTGTCATGACCAATTGTGACTGTCACATGCAAAGGTAGAAATTTTGTAACTAAAACGGGAGTAGTTAATCTTACAGTCCAGAAACAGAGGACCCTAGGACTATTAAGGGAGAAGAGCACAATCGGAATGTGAGACGTTATCCAGAGAAGCAGCCACACCAGAGACCCAGGCAGAGGTGGGGACATGGAGAGAGGGAGCAGCTGAGGACTCTAGATTCATGGGAAGAGAGGGACTAAGAGCTGGTGGCCAGGAGGCAGACTTGCAGAATGTGCCCTTTGGTGGTGTAAATTATTATATATGCCTGAGTGTTTAAAAAAAAGCTAAGGCAAATAAAGAGAAATATTGTTAACTGATGGTACATGGAGGGGATTATAATCATTGTAATGAAACAAGGTGTATAATTTGTTGAATGTAAAACTGATGATCTGCCCTGTAAACTTTCACTCAATCCACAATAAAAACCTTTAAAAATAAAAAAGGAGGAGGAGAAGAGTGTGGTTTTAGGAGCAAAAAACAACAACAACAACAACAACCAACAACAACAACAACAAAAAAAAAACAGAAAGAAACTAGACTTACACGTAAGCTACAACAAGGAAAGAGGAAAAATGGAACCATTATAATTGAACAATTAAAAAATTAAACAACTAATTATATCCTTGCAAACGCCTCTCATAGAACTCAGTTTTTTGGCAGTCTGAACCGCCTTAGGATTTGGAAAAGAGTCTGTTTTCTAGACTCTGATCTGCCCCTAGGTAAATGGGCCTTTCTGGGACTCCATCTTTTACATTAAATGAAGGAATTGAGCTGAATGAATTTTTCAGGAACCTCCAACTGTGCTCATTTTAAGAAGATTTATTCATACAGATATCTTAATACATCTCTACTCAGGTCCACAAAATCATAGCTGTTCTGGGTTCTCTTGTCTTACCAGGGTGGTCGATGCCTTGCTGAAATTTTTCGTTTAGAGAGACACTACAAAGAAACAAAATCATTGAAAGTCAGATTAAGTGTTTAGATAAATGGTAACAAGTTGCTCTTTTATTAAACAATTGAAAGCAAATATATGGTTAGGCTTTATTAAAAAAAGCACTTTTGGAAACCAATAAATAGAGACTGAAATAGAGTTAGATGTTGCACTTTTAAACTGATATGCAACTTTTGCATAGTAGGGTTTTCATCCATTCACCCAATTAAACAAAAAATATCTCCCCAGTCCCAAAGGACTGCTAATATTGTTTTCATAGATCTTTACAGCAGAAAAACCAGAGCAGAGAAGGGATAGAAGAATAATCTATCTTTACAATCAGGCTGTTAAAAAGAGACAGGACCATTTCTCCCAAGGACCTTTCAGAAAGGTGAGCCCACTTGGAAGTACGAGAAGAACCTCACTAACACACATTCCAATACTTGTTGTTAAGTGCTGTGGAGTCACTTCTGACTCATAGCAACACTGTATAGGGTTTCTGGAGTCCTGGTGTGGTGTTTTGGGATAATGCACTGGATTGAAAGGTTGGTTTGAACCACAAAGTTGGTTCAAATTTACCAGTCACTCCTTGGAAACCCTATACAGGGTCACTATAAGTCAGAACCAACTCGAGGGCACATAAGGACAACAATATAGAGTTTCTGAGGAGCAGCTAGTGGGTTTGAACCACCAACTTTGTGGTTAGTAGTCCAGTGCTTATCCTTATAGCAGTACACCAGGTCTCCAAATACTAGAGAAAAAAAATAATTTCATAATAAAGGCACAAAGAGGCACTTACAAGAATCCAGAGTCCAGCCATTGCCGAATGCTTTCTTGTTTGAAATCTACAAATGAAGAAGAAATACAACAGTCAGCCAGTATACAGCCAGCAAAAACGACTTAATGCCATCATTCCGTCACCATTGATTAATTCTAATTTCTACATTTTAGTTGCACGTTTCTATAAGTATGCTCATTCCCTGCCCCCCACCCCAATAAAAAACCTTCTGTCTTGCATAATCAGCCTTTCCTAAGAATGCAGTGTAAACTTGCCAAAAGACAGTAACTTTTTTTTGGAAAAAAAAGAAAAAAAGAAAAGGAAGCCAAATAAATCACTGAAAAGCAAAAGATGTTAGAGAAAAAAAAAATTTTTTTTTTTTTTTTAAATACCTGGCATGAATATGAGGGGTGAAAAAGCATAGAGACTTTTGTCTTTTTCTTGTTGGATATAAATCACAATGGAACCTCACCTTAGTGAATCACAACATTTACCTAAGGCAGGCAGCCAGTGTTGTTTATTTGCAAGGAGTTTTCTGCCAGGTTAGAAGCCAAATTTGCATTCATTCCAGGGACAAATTGCACTAGAGTCCCTGGATTGCCAAAGGCACCCTGCATTATGAAGACACCTGTCTTTTAAGGTGGATCCTTAGCACTCAACAGAGAGTCAACCAGAAAAAGGAGAGGAGGTAAAGGTCGGGTTTCCTGTTAAATATTTGTTTCCCTTTCGATTGGCTACAGGCTTCACCAGGCTGATTTTTGTTAACTCTATCCTAGTAAACAGTAAGGCCCTTGGATTACCACTTCACAAGGTGTCAGGTGAACTGAAAAGGCCATGTGAACATGGGCTACACCCACTATCATTGTGTGAATTCTAATTTCCATGTGTGTAAAATATAACTGCACTCCAGGGTTTTCTTGTTGTTGGTTTTTTCCATGGCTGTGATTTTTTAGAAGCAAATGACCAGGCTTTCCTGCCAAGGTAAAACTGAGTGGATTCGAAGGTCAACCTTTCATTTAGTAAAATCCACAGACTCCTGTGGATTTGTTGTTGTTACTGTTGTTATCAAGTTGGTACTGATTCATAGCGACCCTATGTACAACAGAACGAAACACTGCCGGGTTCCTGGGCCAACCTCACAGTTGTTGCCACACTTGAGCCCATTGATGTTGCAACTTGGCCAATCCATCTCATTGGGGGTCTTCCTCTTTTTCTCTGACCCTCCGCCTTTCCAAACATGATATCCTTCTCCAGGGACTGGTCCCTTTTGACAATATGTCCGAAGTATGAGAGACGAAGTTTGGCCCATCTTGGCCTCTAAGGAGCACTCTGGCTGCACTTCTTCTAACACAGGTCTGTTGGTTCTTTTGGCAGCCCATGGCACTTTCAATATTCTCTTCCAACACCATAACTCAAAGGTGTCAATTCTTCTACTGTCTTCCTTATTCACTGTCCAGCTTTCACAGGCATATAAGGTTATTGAAAATACCATGGCTTGGGTCAGGTGCACCTTAGTCCTCAAGCTGACATCTTTGCTCTTCAACACTTTAAAAAGTTCTTGTGCAGCAGATTTGCCTAATGCAATACATCACATCATTAAATTTCTTCCATGAGTGTTGATAGTTGATCCAAGAAGAATGAAGTCCTTGACAACTTCAGTCTTGTCTCCGTTGATAAGAATGTTGTTTATTGGTCCAGTGGTGAGGATTTTTGTTTTCTTTACATTGAGATGCAATCCATACTGAAGGCTGTGCTCTTTGGTCTTCATCAGTAAATAGTTTAAGCCCTCTTCACTGTCAGTAAGCAAGGTTGTATCATCATATATTGCAGGTTGTTAATGAAACTTCCTCCAATCCTGATGCTATGTTTTTCTTCAGATAAACTAGCTTCTTGGATTATTTGCTCAGCATACAGGTTGAATAAGTATGGTGAAAGAATACAACCCTGTCGCACTTTTCTTAATTTTAAAACATTCAATGTTACTATGTTCTGTTCGAACAACTGCCTCTTTGTCCAGGTACAGATTCCTCACGAGCACAATTAAGTGTTCCGGAATGCTCATACTTCGAAATGTTGTCCATAGCTTGTCATGATCCACACAATAGAAAGTCTTTGTGTAGTCAATAAAACACAGTTAAACATCTTTCTGGTATTCTCTGCTTTCAGCCAAGATCCATTGGACATCAGCAATAGTATCCCTCATTTGTTGTGTTTTTATGTGCTGTAGAGTTGGTTCTGATTCATAGCGACCCTGCAGAGGGTTTCCAAGGCTGTAAATCTTTATGGGAGCAGAAAGCCTCATCTTTCTCCCATGGAACAGCTGGTAGTTTCGAGCTGCTGACCCTGAGGTTAGCAGCCAAATTCGTAACCACTACACTACCAGAGCTCCTTTGGGAGACTCTTAGTCTCCAATTAAAGTACTATGAATGGGTAGAATTATATGATGGGTCAATGAGGAGGTAATATCATGAAAGAGTTATATTATTGGGCAGGTGGTGAGAAGAAGCAATTTCTTACTTACTAAGAGTCTTGGTGTAGTGCTGTGGGCTAATGTGTCAGACTGTAAAGTCGTTCGAACTGCAAGGTCAGTGGTTCAAGCTCACTAGCTGCTTCTTGGAAACCCTATACAGGGTCACTATGGGTCAGAATTGAATCGACTCAACAGCACTTAACAACAACAACAATATTTAAATTATTAAAATCATTTTCAATGCCTCATGCACGATTCAGCCAGCAGGTTTTCAAGTAAATGCTTGGTACTGTGGAAGAAGTCCATACCTCTGGCATGGACCTCAAATGGATTGGGAATTCAAAATGAGGTGAGACAAGAGTGGGAAGAAGCAGAATGTGTTCTTGAGTTGGTTTATTGCTGCTAAAAACGTCTGAGTTCTGAGTTTCTCTGGGACAAGTCAGAAGTGTCTACTGCATGGACGTTTTTGGCTTCATGCCAAGAATACAGACCTTCATCAAAGCGAAGTCCCTGTTCTCACATCATCTGCACCACTCACCAACCATTTCCAAGAGCCCCGAAGCCCCTCTCACCCTGTGTGGGGTTGGTGCTACCGTGGATGTCCCCTTCCATGCCAGGAGGCAGCTGCTCATTCAGGGGGATCCATGCCTTCTTGGTGGACTTCAAGATCGCTCTCCTGCCCTTTCCCTGGCATCCTTGAGGACTGTCAGCACCATGGAACTTCTCTGCCATCATAAAATAGTAATCTGGCAAACTGATTTAAAACACAAACAAAGCACACACAATGAGATATGTCTCAGCAAAAGGGAGAGCTCAGACCCCATACAATCAAATGAGCGTCTCCAGCTTCACAACCTTGTGCAAGCTCAGTGCACCCACCTGAAATGGATCCCCGTGAGTGGGAAGGCAAGGTCCTGGGTGGTGCAAACAGTTTGTGCCCAGCTACTCATAGACGGGTTGGTAGTTCAATCCAAGCACCATTGAGGAAGAAAAGGCTGGCAATTTTCTTTTATAAAGAAATCTTATGGAACAATTATACTCTATAACATGGAATTACCTAAAATTGCAATCTATTTATTTTTATCTTTGAGTGGTGAGGCAGCTGGACATCAGGGGCTAACTTATCTTCACTTGTCAACAGCCCACATTTCTACCCTGAGGTTGCTCCACAATGTGAATGAACAAGGTTTAATTTAGTGATTTGGTATGGGAATAGGAGAGCAAAGAAATTGGACTTGAAGATAACAACCAGGCCAAACCAGAACTTTAAACACACTGACTGTACAGTAAATAGCCTTCAAATTTATCTGCCAATTGTATCCTTAAGATCACTTTTCGAGACCAAAATGCTCAAGAAAGTATGCCTTTGAAATAACATAGACCTGGCTGAGTACCATCAATGTGACTTACTGTGTGGCCTTCGGCAAATTATGTACATTACGTCTGTGAATACTTTTATTCCAAAATTGAGAATAAGTTATGCTGAATTTCAATCACTGTTAACGAATGTGCTTGACACATTCTGCATTCAATGCTTTTATGATATAATTTAATTTCCAACAAAGGAATCGATGCAATTGTTACCATTTTATGCTAAATAAAAGAGCAGAGAGTAAAGGAGCATAGCCCAAGCCACAGTCCAACAGGACTCAAATCTAGCTGCTAGACACTAAGCACACTTTCAAGACTATAAAGCAGTATTGAGTGGCACTGTACAATAAACGTTGGCCACAACTGGTTAATCTCAAAGTTGCTGGTTCAAACCCACCAGTTGATGTTTGGGAATCCTACACAGGGCCATTTTGAGTTGGAACAGACTCGATGACACTTAACAACAACAACAATGTACCCTATGGAGTCTCTGTGTGGTACAGACTGCTAACACAGTTGACAGCTAACAGAAAGACTGAATGTTTGTGTCCATTTATAGGTGCATCTGGAGTCCTGGTGTGGTGCTGTGAGTTAATGCGTTGGACCGGACCGCAAAGTCAGTTTGAACCGTAAGGTTGGTAGTTCAAGCTCACCAGAAGAATCCTATGCAGAGTCGATATAGATTGGAACCAACTTGACGGCATTTAACAACAACAGAGATGAGTCAGAAGAAAGGCTTGGTGATTTTTTTTTTAATGAATTATTGTAAACTGTGTGATAGTTTACATGGGAGAACATTAATTTTACATTCATCCTATCGTATATCATTTCAGTGCCACGGTTACAATCCCCTCCATGCATCATCAACCAATCAAAGGGTATAACCTGCAAGCCTGTCCCCCAGTTGTCAGCACACAGCCCTTCTCCATCTCCAGGTCTAGAGTCCCCAACCACTCCATCTCTCCATGTCATCGTCTCTGCCTCCATCTCTGGCATCACTGTTTCTCTAGGTAGGGTCTTGCACTCTGCTCTCCTCCCCTGATGGTCCCAGGGACTTCAGCTCCTGGACTGCAAAGTCATTCACTCCCATCCTTTTGCTACAAAATGTCTGCCTTTACATTTCCAATCCTCACAGTCAGTCCTGATAACAATTATTCACTATTGTACCACAAGAGACCTATCCCCATCTCCTTTCATTAGCCTTGCCCAGACAGATTGGACAATACTCAGTGGAGAATCTAACTTCCTCCATGCCCTCTGGATCTAGGTCCCCTCTTGAAAGCTTGTAAATCAGTCACTTCTTGCCTTTGTAGCCCCCCCTCCCCATTTTGGGTCGCCAATGTCCAAGTTGCCCATCCCTGTCTACTCTGTGTATGGAGGGGCTGGGAATGATCCTTGCTGTAAAGATTTGTTCCCTCTTTTGAGATACTGCATCCATAGGTGTAGGTCAAGTTCATCAAATTGTTTTCAGGTTACCCCTTTTTCCCTCTTCTTTCTTCTTCTAATTGAGCTCTGATCATCCAGTCATTGAAGCTAGGTCAAGTGGGTATTATCTGCAAGTGTGGGTGTTTTTGTGCATATGCCCTCTCTTCTTATCAGCTGAACATTTCACTTTTCACTCTAGTCCTCTGTGGCCATATCATTGACTCTGGGCCTAAGAGTCCCCAGCTCTTGCCACACTGTTGGCCAACCAGGTCTCCATCCGGGTTCACAAGAGTCTATTGAATGTTGTAGGGCTTAGCTAGCAGCTTCATTGCTGTTTTTCCCTCACTTCCCATTATCGGTGACGAACGTGGTCACCAATCAGAGCACATGTCTGCTCATGTATTCCCATTGAGTCTTACTCTTGGAAGGGAGTTTGCCCTGAGGGGACTTGACTACTTGCCTTGATGTCTTCTAGGCGAGCAACTTGCTTGTTCTTGTAGCAATCAGTCAGACTGCCATTATAGTTTTTAATTTTTCCTATCTCTCTTTCTTTCAAGAAGTATCTTCTGCTCTTCTAGCCACTCCAGGCTGGTCAGCTTGTCCTTCCAAGTGGAAATTTATCACCTCAGAGGATTCTGGATTGGGTTCAGGATTCCACCCATGGTCTTATGTAATGCAGAGGCTCCGCAGTAAGCCTCCTTCCCTGGGCACATTGTAGCCCCATTTTAGGTATTCCAATCAGTTATGGAGTCTTGGTGTGGTGCTGTGAGCTAATGCATCAGACTGCAAAGTCGTTTGAACTGCAAGATCAGTGGTTCAAACCAGTTGCTCCTTGGAAACCCTATACAGGGTCACTATGGGCCAGAATTGACTCAACGGCACTTAACAACAATCAGTTATAGGCAGAAGACTGACTTTTAAGCTTTCTATGGTGATATTTCTAGCTATTCCTTTTTCTTCCCCTCAAGTGCCTATTTTATAATGGTATGCCAGGGAAACCAAGATTCAAAAGACAGCCAAGTATCTTAACATTATTTCCTCCCTTTTGCCCATTCCAACTATGTCTCAATCCCTATATCTCAGAGCCCTATTGTTCCAAGGTTGTGCATACATTATTATTTACCTCTGTCCCACTTAGCCCACGCAAACCTGCCTAGTTGTTATCCCATCTGCCTTGTTCTTCCATTCCCCTCTCCCTTCTTGTGTATTGCCCCCCTCCCTGGCACCCAAACTATCCTGTGTCTATTCCCTGCCCTGTGATCCACCTTCCCCTACCTTCCCTTACCCCATACCACATGCCCGTAACCAGCAAAGAATCCTTCCTCCCACTTTAGTATGGGTTATTTTTCTTAGTCTTTTACAGTAGTGGTCCTATGTAGTATTTGTCCTTTTGTGACTGACTAATTTCACTCAACATAATGTCCTCAAGGTTCATCCATGTTATGTGGTGGCTTGCAGCTTCCTTGTTTTTCTTCAAGGTAGCATAATATTCCATTGTGTGTATGTACCACAGTTTGTTTATCCATTCATCAGTTGATGGGCACTTTGGCTGTCTCCATATTTTTGCTATCGTAAATAGTGCTGCTATGAACATTAGAGTGCATATATCTACTCGTGTTAAGGAGCTCTGGTAGCGTAGTGGTTACGAATCGGGCTGTGAACCACAAGATCAGCAGTTCGAAACTACCAGCGGTTCCGAGGGAGAAAGATGAGGCGTTCTGCTCCTGTAAAGATTTACAGCCTCGGAAACCCTGTGCAGGGTCGCTATGAGTCGGAACCGACTCCATGGCACTTAATAACAACAAACAACAATATCTACTCGTGTTATGGCTTATATTTCTTGTGGGTAAATACCAAGTAGGGGAATTGCTGGATCATAAGGTATTTCTATTTCCAAACTTCTGAGGAAGTGCCATATTGTTTTCTAGAGAAGTTGGACCGTTTTGCAGTCCCACCAGCAATGCAGGAGTGTCCCAGTCTCTCCACATCCCCGCCAGCATTTATTGTCCTCTACTTTTTTGATCTTTGCTATTATTGTTGGTGTGAGATGATATCTAATTGCTGTTTTGATTTGCATCTTTCTAATGCTAGTGATCGTGAACATTCCTTCATTGTTTGTTGGCTGCCTGGATTTCCTCCTTGATGAAGTGTCTGTTCATGTCCTGTACCCATTTTTTATTGGGTTATTTGTCTTTTTCTTGTAGAGGCGTTGTAGTTTTCTACATATTTTAGAAATGAGTCCCTTGTCTGATGAGTCATTGCAAAGGATTTTTCCCCATTCTGTGGGTTCCCTTTTTACTCTTTTGGTGAAGTCTTTTGATGCACATAAGTTTTAAATTTTTAGTATGTCCCACTCATCTATTTTGTCTACTTTTGTTTGTGTAGTTTTCAAAATGTTTGGTAGTCTGTGTATTCCCTGAATTAGTGCCCTCATATTTGTCCCGATTTTTTCATTGGTAGCCTTCATAATTTTTGGATTCACATTTAGGTCTTTTATCCATGTTGAGTTGGTTTTTGTATAAGGTGTGAGGTAAAGGTCTTGTTTAAATTTTTTGCATATTGCTTTCCAATTCTGCCAGCACCATCTGTTGAAGAGACTATCACCTCCCCATGCAATATATTTAGGTACTTTGTCAAAAATCAGTTGGCTGTATGTGGATGGGTTAATTTCTGGATTCTCGATTCTGTTCCATTGATCAATGTATCTTTCATTGTACCAGTACCAAGCTGTTTAGACCACTGTAGCTGTGTGATAAATTTTGAAGTCAGAAAGTGAGAGGTTTCCAATCTTATTCTTCTTCTTAAGCAGTGCTTTGCTTATCCTGAGTCTGTTTTCTTTCCATACAAAGTTTGTAATTGTTTTTTCCATCTCTTTGAAGAATGTCGTTGGAATCTGAGTTGGGATTGCATTATATGTGTAAAATGCTTTGGGCAGTATTGACATTTTCACAATGTTAAGTCTTCCTATCCAGGAGCATGGTACATTCTTCCATTATTGTGGGTCTCTTTTGGTTTCTTGTATTAGTGTTTTGTAGTTTTCTTTGTATAGGTCCTTTGTCTCTCTGGTTACATTTATTTTTGGATATTTCATCCTTTGTGTGGCCACTGTAAATGGTATTGCTTTCCCAATGTCCTTTTCAGTGCTGTCATTGTTGGTATAGAGGAATCCAACTGAATTTTGTATGCTGATCTTACATCCTGCCACTTTGCTGAATCTTCCAATGAGTTCTAATAGCTTTGTGTAGTTTTACTGAGTCTTTGGGGTTTTTTATGTATAGGATCATATTGTCTGCAAATAGAGAGAATTTTACTTCCTTTTTGTCAAATTGTTGTTGTTGTTGTTGTTAAGTGCCGTCAAGTCGGTTCCGACCCATAGCGACCCTGTACAGGGTTTCCGAGGGTGTAAATCCTTACAG
>NW_006408524.1:19544711-19580964 GCF_000296735.1 Chrysochloris asiatica
CTTGCTTCATAAAATGTATTAGGACGTTTTCTATCCTCCTCTATCTTCTGGAATAATTTGAGTAGAACTGGTGACATCTTTTCCCTGAATGTTTGGTAGAACTCACCAGTGAAGTCCTGTTCTTCTTTGGTTGGGAATATTTTGATGACCTGATCAATTTCTTCTTTTGTTATGGGCCTGTTCAGGTTTTCTACTGCACTGTGTGTAAGTTTAGGTAGGTCGTGTTTTTCTAAAAATGTGTCCATCTCTTCTAAGTTTTCAAATTTTTTTGGAGTACTAGATTTCATAGTATTCTGTTATTATCCTTTTGATTTCCTTTGGTTCCATTGTGGCATTGCCTGTGTGGTTTCTAATGCAAGTTAATTGCGTCTTTTCCCTCTTTTCTTTTGTTAAGTTTACCAATTTTGTTAATCCTTTTAAAGAACCTGCTTCTTGCCCTGTTGATTCTTTCTATAGTTTTTCTGTTTTCTATCTCATTTATTTCTGCTCCAATCTTTATTATTTATTTTCTTTTGGTGGCTGTAGGTTCCATCTGCTGGTCTGTTTCTAATTGTTGCAGATGATGTGTTAATGTGTGAATTTTGGTTCTCTCTTCTTTTGGATGTGTGCATTTATTGCAATAAATTGTCCTCTCAACACCACTTTTGCCATGTCCCAAAAATTTTGGTATGTTGTGTTTTCACTCTCATTTGTTTCTAGGAACTTTATGAATTCACATTTTATTTCTTCTACTACCCAGTCGCTTTTCTGCAGGGTGTTTTTCAGTTTCCATGTATTTGAATTTATTTCCTTGTCCTTACTATTGTTGATTTCTAATTCGATAGCATTGTGATCTGAGAAGATGCTTTGTAGTATTTTGGTGTTTGTAAATTTATGGAGGTTTGTTTTGTGGCCTAAGGCATGGTCTATTCTAGAGAATGTTCCATGTGCACTGGAAAAGAATGTGGATGTTTGATTACACCAGCATATTTGATTGATAGTTTTGCTGGATAAAAGATTCTTGGTTGGTAGTTTTTTTTTTTTTTTTTTTCTTGCAGGGTTTTATGTATGTCTCCCCATTGCCTTCTTTCCTGCATAGTTTCTGCAGAGAGATCTGAACTTAATCTGACTTGCTTGTCTTTGTACGTAATGCTTCTCTTTTCCCTAGCTACTTTCAGGAGTCTTTCCTTATCTTTAATTTTGGAGAACTTGATTATGACATGTCTCAGTGATTTTCTTTTGGAGTCTATCCTTCCTGGGGTTCGTTGAACTTCTTGAACATTTATCTTTTCACTTTTCAGGATGTTAGAGAAATTTTCTTCCAGCGGTTCTTGAACGATTTCTTCTGTGGACTTATGTGATTCTTCCTGTTCCAGAATGCCAATAATTCTTCAGTTATTCCTCTTCATGTTGTCCAGCATGAATCTTAGATCTTCAGAATTTTTAATCTTTTTTTTTTTTTTGGTTTTTCATCAGGATTTTTTTATCCTTTTTTTTGTTTGTTCTTCTATCTTCGTGGTATTGAGAGATTTGTCTTCCAACTCACTAGTTCTGCCTTCCATCTCTTCTATTCTACTCCTTTGCTCTTTCTAGTTTCTATTTGTCTATTTCTGATATTCTATTATTGATCGTTTGGACCTCTTTCTGTAGGTTTTGCATTGTTTCCAATTCTGTATCTATCTTATTTGATTGTTCCTGTAGCGCTTTCCTGACTTCTTCCTTATTTTTATCAACTCCATTGTAAAGTGTTTTGAGAAATTTTATAATCATTTTTCTGAATTCCTTCTCAGGCATTTTCAAGACCTGCCCACCTGCAACAATGGAGTCCAGGTCTACCTTTAAGGCATTTGTCTCAGACATTTTATCTTGTTTCTGGACGTGTGCTGATATGGTCATCTATTTTTGCATTTTGGACATGTTTAGTTTTTAACTTTGGCCTTAGTACTTGATTGAGTGTGTGTTTTGGTATTTTCATGCTTTCTGATTGCCTCCAAGTAGATGTAATCAGGAGGTAGGCTTCCCTTTCACTCTTCTTATTGCTTAACTCAGAATAATTTTCATAGGTGTTGTCTGCCTCCTGGTGTATGGCAGTTGGTATTGGTTCTTGCCTGGATTGTGGGGCTTTTATAGGGTGTGATTGTATCTTAACTATATGGCAGCAGTTTCTTTCTCTTCTTGGGTAGTATAGGGAGAGAAAGAGTCCTCATAGGTAAAAGGAAAACACAACAGAACTAAACAAACAAACAACCCCCCCCCCATAGCAAAAAACAAAACACAAAAACAGATTGGATACTGTAGTCTATAATCGCAGAAGAAGGAGAGGAAAGAGAGAAGAAAAAAACCCAAAATTCTTTAGCCTAATATGAGTATGACTTCAACATCTTCTTTTAGCTTTATGCCTTCAAAGCTGTCTCATAAATTTCAAGATACCACTGTTTGTTGTTATGTTGTACCTCATGGTTTAGTTTTTTTGCCTGTTTTGTTTTTAAACCCTCTCCCTCTCCACACACCCTGTTATGGAGTTTCCCTTATTGACAAACAGTTCAGGGCCGGCTGTGGCTGTTTTAAGCTGTCTGTTTGTAGCATAGTGATTATGAATCAGGCCACTAACCCCAAGATTGGCAGCTCAAAACCACCAGCTGTTCCACAGGAGAAAGACTAGGCCCTTTGCTCCCGCAAAGATTCACAGCCTCAGAAACCCTGTGCAGGGTCACTATGAGTCAGAATTGACCCCACATCACCCAAAAAGCAAGAAGGCAAGTCTCTCTAAATACTGAGAGGATGTGTGCCCTGGTGATCTATTTTTGAAAAATCAACCATTGAAACCCTGTGGACTACAGACCTACTCTGACACACATGGGATCACTAGGGGTTGGAATTGATTGACAGAAACTGGTTTGTTTCAAAAATATGTGACACTGTGAAAATAATTAAAATTTTAAATAAATGTGTTGCTTAATTCTCACATTCCTAGGTTTCATTCTCTAATGGCACATTTGACCTCAGTCATGGTTTTTCACAACCAGTGAGGATTGTACTTGGCGACAAGCAGAAAGAAACCTGCCAAAGAAAGTGACAACCCTTGATAAAGACAAGGGTCAGGAACTGATTTGTAAAGAAAAACGCTTTTGTCCCCTCTGTTTTTGTGGATGGCTTCCCAGTTAGTAAACATGGCTGCTTCAGGAAAACAGATTCTCCTAGGCTTGAATGAGCTTCCTTTAGTACACATGGACTTGGCCACATTCCCAACCCTTAGAGGCTGCCCTTTGGAAGGGACACCCATCTGATGTAGCTTTAAAGAATCCACAGAATGACAGGGCAGAAGTTACTGTAAGTTACCACCTCATTCCCTAGGAACATTTTGGAACCAAATTCCCCTCAACTCTGATTTGACCCAAAGTAGAATCGTCATCCTGGCTCACATTACCTGAGAGTGCGGTTACTTTTTCTCTCTTCAGATCCCTTCAGCTCTGATGGCTATAACATCATGAATCTTTATGTGGATAAAAAATGTATTGTGTACTGAAAAAGAAAGGAAAAAGGGTAGCAAAATGTTATCAAAGCTTCCAAATTTTAAGAATCATCAAAGTTAGGAAAAATTGACTTTTGGACATCAGTTTTGCATCAGATTTATTTAACTTGGTCAATTTCAACTATTATGCTCCATTTAACCTTCAGCTGAGAGTAAAATCATAGGATTTCATACCACCATACTTAATGATAGTATTCTTATTCCCTGGAATTAGGCTGTTAATTGCAAAAACATGCAAAATTCAGACTTTTATTAGACTTGTTAGAGGCTTATATCAGTGTCTGGTGGGGAGCTCAGTGGCTCTGTAGGACAAGCACTGGACTGCAAATCACAAGGTGAGTGGTTTAAGCCCACCAGGAGCTCCATATGAAAAAAATATGAGGTTTTCTGTTCCCACAAAGATTTACAGTCTTGAAACCCTATATAACAATAGCATATGAGTCTGGACAGTCCTCTTATATGGACCGAATCCCATGATGAAAATTACAAATTGTTTTGCTATCTCTGTGACTTGTGAATGAGTCCTGTGGACCAAGAGAACACCTTTTAATACTAAACTTTTTAATAGTTGCACTGCAATCTTGTAGTTCAACGTACAGTTTTTTAAATCTGTGTTTACACTTGCAATTATTCTGCTTTTTTTATTTTCCAAAAAAAAAAAAAAGTTTTATTGTGAATTTTATGATAGTTTACATGGGAGAACATTAGTTTTACAATCCCCTCCATGCATCATCAACTAACAAAAGCCTGCCCCTTGGTCATCAGCACACAACCCTTCTCCCTCTCTGGGTCTAAAGTCCCCAGCAGCTCCATCTCTCCACGTCATCGTTTCTGCCTCCATCTCTGGTGTCACTGCTTCTCTGGGTAAGGTCCTGTTCTCTGCTCTTTTCCTTTGGTGGTCCCAGGGACCTCTGCTCCTAGACTGCAAAGTCAATCACTCCCATCTTTTTGTTACAAAATGTCTACCTTTACATTTCCAACCCTCACAGTCAGTCCTGATAACAATTATTCACTATTGTATCACAAGAGACCTATCCACATCTCCTTTCATCAGCTTTACCCAGACAGACTGGATACTACTCAGTGGAGATTCTACCTTCTTCCACACCCTCTGGATCTAGGTTCCCTCTTGAAAGCTTGTAAATCAGTCATTTCTTGCCTTTGTAGCCTCCCCCGCCAACATGTTGGGTAACAAATGTCCAAATTGTCTATCTCTGTGTACAGAGGGGGTGGAAATGATCCTTGCTGTAAAAATGTGTTCCCTCTTTTGAGCTACTGCATCCATAGATGTAGGTCAAGTTCATCAAATTGTATCAGATTACTCTTTTTTTCCACTTCTTTCTTCTTCTAGTTGAGCTCTGATCATCCAGTCATTGAAGCCAGGTCAAGTGGGTATTATCTGCAAGTGTGGGTGTTCTTATGCATATGCCCTCTCTTTTTATCAGCTGGATGTTTCACTCTCCACTCTAGTCCTCTGTGGCTATGTCACTGACTCTGGGCCCAAGAGTCCCCAGGTCTTGCCACACTGCTGGCCAACCAGGTCTCCACCCGGGGTTCCCAGGAGTCTGTTGAATATTGTAAGGCTTAGCTCGCCGCTTCATTACTGTTTTTCCCTCAGTTCCCCTTATCGGTGATGAATGTGGTCACCAATCAGAGTGTGTATTCCTATGAGTCTTAGTCTTAGAAGGGTGTTTGCCTGGTATTTTTTCAAAACAGAGATTTTAGCTCTAATATCATAATTGCATGAAAAATTTACCTCATATATGTTTGCTTACTGGGTGACTGTCTAAATGCATACCAATGCACAACGATGGCCAATATTAGAAAAACAGTACATGTAATCCACCTTATAAGTAAAACAAAAGAATAGAACAACATGATCATATCAAATGATACAGAAAAGGCATTTGACAAAATCTAACATCCATTCCTGGTAAAAACACTTAGCAAAGTAGAAACTGAAGGGGAATTCTTCAACATAATTAACAGTTTATATGTAAATTCAATAACTAAAAATTACTCTCAATGGAGAGAAACTGAAAATATTTCATTTGTGAACAGGAACCTGAAAAACATGTCCTTTATCACCAATTCTATTCAATATTATGGCTTTCTGGTGTGGTGCTGTAGGATAAGCACTGGACTTTGAGCCACAAGGTCAGAAGTTCAAACCTACTAACTGCTCCTCAAAAACCCTATCCAGGATCACTATGAGTGAGAACCAAATTAATGTCACTTAATAACAACTCCTGCTGTGCATAAGGTTGCTATGAGTCGGTATCTACTCAATGGTACCTAACAACAACAATAACAACTCCATAATGTATTTGAAGTCTTAGCCAGATATATAAGGCATGGGAAATTAAAGGCATCCAAATTGGCAAAGAAAAAAATAAAATTCTATTTGCAGATGATATGATATTATGCATAGAAAATCCCAAAGACTCAGCAAGGAAATTACTGGAACTCATAGAAAGATGAATCAAACTTGTAGATTATAAGATCAATATACAAAAATCAGCTGGATTCCTCTATCCTGAAAAAGAGCTCTGAAAAAGAAATTAGGAAAACAATACCATTTATAATAGCTACCTGAAAGGTGAAGTATTTAGGAATCAATCTAACCAAAGAACAAAAGACCTATACAAAGAAAACTGCAAAACATGACTACAAGAAACCAAAAGAGACATATAAAAATGGAAAAATGTACCATGTTCATGGATAGGAAGACTCAGCATTGTGAAAATACCAACACTACTGAAAGTAGACAGTAGATATAACATAATCCCAATCCATATTCCAACATATTTTTTTGCCATGAGTTGTGTTTCATTTTCATTAATCATACAAATAATTTTCTATAATATCCCAGGGCAAACCAGAGGATTTGGTAGTCCCTTCAGAGACCCGCAGACCAATGGGTGGCATTGGTGTGGTGTGCCCAGGTTCACAGTGCAGCTTGTTGCTCATGTCCATCTTGCAGGTGGCTCTTCCTCCACATTACAACTGGGGTCTCAAAGATTATGGGGGTAGAGAATCCTCCAGGATCAGGAAATTTCACTCCTCTTCTCCTGCTCAATGTTCTCTTTGGTAGGCAGGATGTTCTTCTCCTGTGTCTCTGTTTTCTTTAGCTTGGCCTTATTGAAGCTGGTGATTTCCCTCATGTATGGATTGTCTGCCATTTTCTTAAGACCATCCCTGGTGTCCCACTCCCAGCTAAGGCTCTGGATGCCCCAACTCTTGTTGCTGCAGCAAGAGACCCCAACATCATTCTTTAAAGAGATGGAAAAACTGGCCACTAAATTTATATGGAAAGGAAATAGTTGTAAGCTAAACAAAACACTGATTAAGAAGAAGCACAAAGTTGGAGGTCACTCACTCCCTGATCTCAAAATTTGCTACACAGTTACAGTGGTCAAAACAGTGTGTACTGGTACAATGAAAGACAGATAGATCAGTGGGACAGAATTAAAAACACAGAAATAAATGTACCCACATACAGTTAGCTGAGCTTTGACAAAGGACCAAAGTATAGTAAATGGGGAAGAGACAGTCTAGTCTGTTCAACAAATGGTGCTGGCAGAACTGGAATCTTTCATTTTCAGAAGAGTGAAATAAGACCCATATATCACACTATATACAAAAACAAACTCAACATGGATTGAAGAACTAAATGTAAACGTAGAACTGTAAAGATTATCAATGAAAAAATAGGGATAACTTTGAGGGCTCTAATTCCGGGAATACACAAACTACCAAACATTTTGAAAACCACACAAACAAAAATAGGTCCAATAGAAAAGTGGGACATCCTAAAATCTAGACACTTGTATACATCAGAAGATTTTGTCAGATAAATTAAATGTGAGTCCACAGACTGGGAAATTTTTTTGCAATGACATATTAGACAAGGGACTAATCTCTAAAATTTATACAACACCTCTACAAGAGAAAGACAAACAAACCAATTAAAAAATGGGCACAAGCATAAGCAGATGCATCACCAAGGAAGATATTCAGGCAGCCAACAAACATGAACAAGTGTTCACGATCATTAGCCATTGTTCTTGTTAAGTGTTGTCGAGTTAGTTCTGACTCATAGCGACCCTGTATAGAGTTTCTGAGAAGTAGCTGATGGTTTTGAATTGCCAACCTTGTGGTTTGCAGTCCAGTGCTGATCCTACAGTGCCACACCAGAAGTCCAATTATCTATTGTTACTGTTCTTGTTAAGTGGCATCGAGTTGGTTCCTGCTCATCATGATCCTGTGTAGTGTTTCTGAGGAGTGGCTGGTGAGCTTGAGCTGCCAACCTTGCAGTTCAAACTGACCTTGCAGTCCAGTGCATTAACCCACAGCATCACACCAGGAGAGATACAAATCAAAACAACAACGAGATATCATCTCATACCAGCATTAATAACAAAATTTAAAAGAGAAAACCACAAATGCTGGCCAAGGTGTGGAGCGAATGGGACTCTATTATACTGCTTGTAGGCTGTGAACTGCAAGGTCAGCCGTTCAAAACTGCGAGCTGTTCCATGGGAGAAAGATGACTCTTTCTGCTCCCGTAAAGATTTACAGCCTCGGAAACTCTGTACAGGGTCACTATGGGTCGGAACCAACTCTACGGCACATAACAACAACAACAAGGACTGTAAAGTCGTTCAACTGCAGTGGAAAATGGTATGGCACTCCTATAGAAAGCTGGAAATAGAAATACCATATGACCCAGAAATCCTCCTACTTTGTGTATAACCACAAGAAATAAGAACCAAGACACAGTAGATTTATGTCCATCAATGTTCATTGCAACACTATTCACAAGAGCAAAAAGATGAAGGCAGCATAAATGCCCATCAGTGGAAGAATGTATAAATAAACTTTGGTATATACACATAATGCAAAACTCTACAAGAAAAAGACAAATAACCCAATTAAAAAATGGGCACAGGACATGAACAGACACTTTACCAAGGAAGACATTCAGGCAGCCAACAAACATGAAGAACTGTTCACGATCATTAGTCATTGTTGTTGTTGTTAAGTGTTGTCTGTCAAGTTGGTTCTGACTCATAGCAACTCTGTATAAAGTTTCTGAGGAGCTGCAGCAACATTGAACTAAGCAACACTGAAGAATAATGATGAGTTCATGAAACACCTCATAGCATGGATGAACCTGGAGGACATTCTGCTCAGTGACATTTGTTGTTGTTGTTGTTATGTGCCGTGGAGTCGGTTCCGATTCATAGAGACCCTGTACAGGGTTTCCGAGGCTGTAAATCTTTACGGGAGCAGACTGCCTCAGCTTTCTCCTGCGGAACAGCTGGTAGTTTCGAACTGCTGACCTTGCGACTCGCAGACATTAGTCAATCAAAAAAGGACAAGTATTATATGAGAACATTATTGTAAAAACTCAAGAAAATATTTCATACTTAAAGAAACATTCTTTGATGGTTGTCAGGTATGGGAGGGAAGTGTAATTAACTGGCTAGTAGGTAGAAACATTAACTTGGATGACAGGGAGGACAATATACAAGAAGAGGAAGAGTGGCAGAAGAATGATGAAGACAGGCGAAGACACAGGGAGGTGTGCAAGAGCTAAAGGGGGTAGAGGTCAATAGTAATATATACACAACTTTGGAACAACAGTGTTCTGTGGGTAGATACATGAACAAAGACACAGACTGAATGGGTGTAGGAGGAAGAGCGGAAGTATACCAACAAATATGTAAGAATTTGAAAGAGGATATTTGTACTTGGGTATTTATTTACTTTTCCTACAAACACAACTATGAATGTGGTGGAATGTACAATGGCAAAATGATGAAACCTTACTAGATATTATCAAACATCTTAAGGCAATGGGTTGCTGGGTCTGCGGGCTCAGGACCATAGTTTCAGGAGACTCCAGGGTCAGTTGGCATAACATAGTCCACAAGGACAATGTTCTATATACTTTGGTAAGTAGCATTTGGGATCTTAAAAGCTCATGAGTGACTGTCTATGGTGTATCTATTGGTCTCTCCATGTGCAAAAGAGAGAAGAGTGAAGAGAATTGAAGCTGCTTGGAATCAACTAGTCCAGTGGACTTATGTAACATGTGAACAGCAGTCTCCATGACTCGGAGACTAGAAGAACTAGATGGGCACCATCTACCACTACCAACTGCTCTGAAAGGGATCACATTAGAAGATCCTGGATATAGTGGGAGAAAATGTGGAACAAAACTCAAAATTATTTAAAAAAAAAAAAGACCCTGCTTTCTGGTTAGAAAAAGACTAGAGGACCCTGAGACTATGGCCCTCAACCACCATTCAAGGTCTGGAAAGGAACTCACCCTTCTGATCCAATGTTCAGCCAAGTAAGGTATGCTCACCATGGAATAGGTAGTCATTCAAAATTAAAAGGGCAACATTCACCTAAGGACAAAGTTGAGAAGTGACAGGAAGGAGAATGGACTGGAACTAGGAAGCACAGGGAGGAAGTGGGATAACTGTTGTTGCATGGAGAGGATTACAATCCTTAAGATGAAACAAAGTGTATGATTTGTTGGCTGTAAACTGATGATCTTGTCTATAAACCTTCACTCAATTAATAAGAAAAAGGTTTTTTAAAATGCATAAAAACAAGAAATTGAGGAGTAGCAAAACAAACTTTGTTATGTAATCATTAAGAATGGTATTCATCAGCTAAACAAATGATCAGAATGTGCGGCTACTACACAGTTTCCAGAATAAGTAGACATTATTAGGGAAGCCCTGGTGTGACACCATAGGATAATACACTGGATCACAAGGTCAGTTTGAATCACAAGGTAGGTGGTTCAAACTCACCAGCTGCTCCTCAGAAACCCTATACAGATTCGTTATTTGTTGGAACCATTTCAATGGCACTTAACAACAACAATTAGGGAATAATGCATTGTAGATTAAAAATTAGAAAAAATTATATGCATATACATCCATAGTCTTCCTTCCTTTTGAAGCCAAATTATCTGACTAAGCATTTAATACCCATATTCTGCCATTTTGAAGCCAAACTTTCTGGATAAATACCTTCCCTTGTCTCTTAATAACTAACAAACAGATGAAGGGTATTCATCTATCAACAGGGAAACACAAAAGTAATTTACTATCAGACATTTAATATCTATTAAATAGTTATCAACTGGCTACGATATGACAGTGGACATGCAATTTCAAGCGCTCCTAGTATGTAACTTCCTCTTTCATAAAACGAGAGAATTGGACATGATGGGATAAATCTACAAGTTGGTTATCCTAGTTTTGTCTCTACAAGGTGGTGGTGGTGATGTGCCATGGAGTCGGTTCCAACTCTTAGCGACCCTGTACAGGGTTTCCGAGGCTGTAAATTTTTATGGGAGCAGAAAGCCTCATCTTTCTCTCATGGAACAGCTGGTAGTTTTGAACTGCCAACCTTGAGGTTCACAGCCTGATTTGTGTCTACATAGATTATTGAATATTTGGCCAATGGGATCCACATTATTAAACTATTTAAAATTCTATTCATCAAAATAATAAAAACAAGAAACTTTGTTCCAGTTACTTAAAGAATTGGAAGACCATTATGAAGCTAAACACTAAAACCATGAAGCCAAGCCAGAAATACCCTTCTGTACCCTTTGTCTAATCCAAGTATCCAAGTGCCACAAACAGTTCTGAAGAGTTCCAAATGATTCAGCGAAGTAAAGGCAGATCCTGGGGAATAGGCTGTTCTGTCAACACTCTGCTAGGAGGAACAAGCAGTCTGCGATGACTTGTTCTGTGGGTGGCTTCCTCCCACCCTGAAATATGTGAAGGGTGTTCACTCCTGCCACTTTGGAGTAGGCTGGATTTAAAGACAAAGCAATCCTGCCAAACAGGAACCAAAGTCAATCTTCCCGGACTTGGAGTTTTCATCTTTTGCTTGTGGAAATTAGCAAAAGATTGTTAATTCAAGGACCATCTATGCAGTTTCCTAGAAACTTGAAATGGTTAGTTGTTGCTAGTTGCTACTGAGGTTACTCTAATTTAGCGTGTTCCTCTGTAGAACCTAATGAAATATTGTGCAATCCGATGGCATGGAATGTTTCAGTCTGTTGGAGCCATTTCTTTCTAACGTGAGGGACTCATCCATGTTCTGTTATTATCCTTAAGGTTTGCATTAGTTAATTGTAGGAAGGAAATCATCAGGCCTTTTTGTTTCAGTCTGTCTTAGTCTACAAGCTCTACGGAAACTTCCCCACCATGGATGACCCTGCTGGGGATTGTAACATCAGTGACAGCTTCCAGCTTCATAATTGAAGAAAGCTACCACAGAACAATGACGCATGGTGGTGACATGGTTTGGAGGGAAGTCAAGTTGAGTTTAATTGATTTATCTAAGTCCTGGTGTGGCACTGAGGGCTAATGTGTCAGACTGTAAAGTCATTTGAACGTCAAGATCAGTGGTTCAAGTTCACCAGCTGCTCCTTGGAAACTCTATACAGGTCATTATGGGTAGGAATTGACTCAATGGCACTTAACAACAATAACAACAACCCCTAGATACTGACTCAATGACTCACAGCAATGATAGCAACGGCCCCTGTTTCAATCTCCTTTCAAGTTTAAAGACAGTTTCTCAGTTACTCTCTCTTTTCCCCACCATTTCCTTTTTTTTTTTTTTTTTTAAGCATGTGCCTTGCCTCATTCTGAGAGGAATGAGAGGATGTGGGGACAATGAGGTAAGGGACATTTTTCTTGAATATATATATATTACTTCCCTTTTCTTCTTCTCAAAGCTGAAATTTTCTGTTTCCATCATTAGGTTCATATTCAGCTCTAATGCCCCCGAAATTTTCCTTTTGTTCTCTCTGCCCTATTTAAACTATTCTTGAGGGGGAGGAAAAGTGTCCTCTTCACCCCAGTTAATTTTTCCCGACTCTGCTAAGCTTGATTTCCTCTTTCCTCCCGGAATATGGCCAAACATCTCTCTTTACACACCAAGATTCCCCTTTCTCTTCCTACTTCTGCATTCATATTCTTTCCTACTCTTTCAATAATTTCCCACCTCTCTATATTACTTAAGTATATCCCAGATTTCAGCCTAATCTTTGCAAAGCATCCTAAACATCCAGACTCATTCTCCAGAAAGAGTTTCTACTTAGGGGAAGTCTGTCAGAAACATACCAACCTTCTCTATCTCCAAAACTCAGCTAGTCTTTGGAAGCTAGCACGTATTTCCTTTCCTCCATTGATCCTTCCTTTAAAAAAATTTTATGGCATTTATGATAGGCACAATTTGTTTCTGCCTTTCTCACTAACATATCTCTTTAAATGTATGCAAATAACATAGATCTAAATATATTTCTCTAAATTATGAGGCCTCTGCCTACAGATTATTAGGTAGAGGAATCAAGCCCATGGTACTATCACTTGGAAATCAGAAATGTTTCTGCTCAGTTCACTGTGATAATGGTGGTGGTGGTGGTGTGGTTCGAACTCATAATGACCCTGCATAGCATTTCCAAGGCTGTAAAATTTTATGGGAGCAGAAAGCCTCATATTTTTCCTGCAGAACGGCTGGTAGTTTTGAACTGCTGACCTTGCTAGAAAAGATTATTGCTATTGATGGCTGATACTGAGACTAGAAGGATCATTTCTGGTCTTATCGTTGGGATCTTTGTGGGTGGAAAAGTCTTATATCATTCCCAAGACCAGAACATGATATGGAAGTCACCAATCACATTTAGTTTTGAGATAGGGGGCCATGTGACAGTGGTGGTAGAGAGAATGCGAATGCCAAGAGACGTTTCTCATTGAAATGGAAAACCCCGTTTAACATTTCTTTAACTTAAATTCATTTATTTAAATTCATTTGAATTAAAATACAATGGCTATTAATTCTCTATTAATTTATTCAATACATATTTATTGAATGCCTCCTGTGCATCAGACTGGTATGAGACTACTGGGATACTGTGTCATTATGAGAGAGTTTCACGGACTAGCCTGAGACATGAATTTCATTTTTAACATGGTTTGTAATGAAAAACATGGTGTCTAGGTAATCCTTGTGAGTTTGGAGCCCTGAGTGCTTGTAGTTGTTGCTGTTGTACCATTGAGTCAGATCTGACTCACAGCCACCCTGTATATATGGTTTTCAAGTAGTGACTGGTGGGTTGGAACTGCCAACTTTGTGAAGCAGGCCAGTGCTTACCATACAGTGCCCCACAAGTATCCCTGAGTGGTACTATAGCTAATATATGTCAATAGTAATCAATCGAAAGGTTGGAAGTTTGAGTCTACTCAGAGGCACCTCAGAAGAAAAACCAATCTACTTTAAAAAAATCAGCCACTGAGAACCCTACGGAGCACAGTTCTGCTCTTAAATTCATGGGGCTGCCGTGAGTAGGAATCAGCTGACCGGAAACTGGCTTGCGTTTTTGATTTTTCTAAATATTACAACAATCCTACAAAGTAGACGAGAAACCAAAGCTGGGAGTGGGTAAATTTAATCCTGAAAAAGGTCAGCATTGGCATTTAATTAATCAGCCTTCAGGGTTTGTGCTCTTAACCACATTGCTGCAATACTACTCTGTGGAATACAAATGGAAATATTTCAACCAACTAGGTAGAAGTGGAGGCACTCACTCATCTATTTCAAGAAATTTGGAGGAGAGCTACCTAGTCAACTGATTGGAAGAGATGCATATTTGTGCCCCTTTTAAAGAGATGTGACCCAGTGGAATGCAGAAACCTTCAGACAATATCATTAATATCACATGCAAGTACATTTTGCTATAGATAATTTAAAATTAGTTGCAACAGTTCATTACAGAGAGTTGTCAGAAGTTCAAGCTGGATTCAGACGAGAACTTGGAACAAGGGATGTCATTGCTAACATCAGATGGATCTAGGCTGATATCAAAGAGTACCAGAAAAATGTTTATATGTGCTTTATTGATTATGCAAAGACTTTCAACTGTGTGTATCATGACAAGCTCTGGATAATGCTGCAAATAATGGGTATTCAAGAATATTTCACTGTGCTCATGAGGAACCTGTACATTGACCAAGAGGCAGTCATTCGAATAGAACAAGGGGAAACTGAATGGTTTAAAATCTGGAAAGGTGTATGCCAGGGTTGTAGTCTTTCACTGTACTTATTCAATCTGTATGTTGAGCAAATAATCAGAGAAGTTGGATTATATGAAGAAGAACATGGTATCAGGATTGGAGGAAGACTCATTAACAACCTGTGATATGGAGATACTATATCCTTATTTGCTGAAAGCAAGGAAGACTTAAAGTAGTTACTGGTGAAGATCAAAGACCACAGCCTTCAGTATGGGTTACACCTCAATGCAAAGAAAAGAAAAATTCTCACAACTTCACCAATGAGTAATATCATGACACATAGAGAAGAGATTGCAGTTGTCAAAAACCTCATTTTACTTGGATTCACTCTCGTGGAAGCAGCAGTCAAGAAATCAAATGATGTATTAGGTGAATCTGCTGAAGAAGATCTCTTTAAAGTGTTCAAGAACAAAGATATCAGCTTGAGGACAAAAGTGTGCCTGGTCCATGCCATGGTATTTTCAATAGCCTCATATGCATGTGAAAGTTGGACAGTGACTAAGGAAGACTTTAGAGGAATTGATGCATTTGAGCTATGGTGTTGGAAAACAATATGAAAAATGCCAAGGACTTCCAAAAGAACAAATAAATCTGTGTTGGAAGAAGTTCAGCCAGAATGCTCCTTATAAGTCAAAACGGTGGGACTTCACATTTCATACTTTGGAGCTATCAGGAAGAACCAGTCCCATTACGCTTGGTAAAGTGGAGAGTTAGCGAAAAAGAGGAAGACCCCTGATGAGCTGGATTTGTACAGTGGCAGAGCTCAAGAATAAAAACAATTGTGAGGATAGTGGAAAGGAGGCAGTGTTACATTCTGTGGTGCATAGGGTCGCTATGAGTTATAGAATACTCCACAACACCTACCAACAACAACAACAAAATAATGTGATATTCTCTCAAACTGGAAAAGAATTAATCCAGAGAGCTAATAGGGAACCTCTTTGGGTGGAGGGATTGGAATGTTTGCTATTTTCTTCCTCATACTTTTTCTTATTTCTTAAACTTCTATTGCAATCATGAATTATTTTCATTATTAGAAAATATTTAAAAATATTTTCTGTTGTTCTGTGAGATATAATTATAAGAATAACCAAAAAGAATTTCAGATTTCTATATATTATTTATTTCCTTCTAAAACACCCATGAGCTTGTTTAACTCATCTTTATCACCTTGTGATTGTGCAGTTTGCAGGACTCCTAACATGCCAATGCCATGGTTACGGCTTTTCAATTTTGGGAGCATCCTGACAAAGCATTCCTGGAGTTAGGTCCACTTAAACTCCCATCTAGAGCTGTATTGTTGTTGTTAAGTGCTTTCAAGTCGATTCCGACCCATAGCAACCTTGTACAGAGTTTCTGAGGCTGTAAATCTTTACAGGAGCAGAAAGCCTCATCTTTTTCCTTTGGAACAGCTGGTAGTTTCCAACTGCTGACCTTAAGGTTCGCAGCCCGATTCATAACCACTATACTACCAGAGCTCCTTATCTACAGCTGTATAGGACCCTGCTATGTAAGATGACCTGCCCTGGAGTTCAACCTGCCTTGTCTGAGAGACTGCCCCAAGAGACAGAGGAACAACCACGTAGTCAATTGGTAAAGGAGTTCTGAACATGGCCGAACTATCAGATGGGCATAAATCTTACATATAAGCATGATACTACTCATTTTCAAAATGTATTTGGAACCTGGTAAAAAACAAATAAACAACCTTACACTAATATTATCATGCAAGCATTATTGCATTTTGGACTCATTGTGATGTATTTGACCCTTGCTTTCGCCTTTTAAGATTTTAGTGCCATGATTAAATCACCTCCTGGTATGGTATAATAAGGAAATGATAATTAGGTGATTTTTCTATAGCTAGAAGTGGATGCTGTTTTCTTCTATTTTCTATTTTCATTGGTGGATTACCTGATTTAAAAATAATCAAATTAACAGATAAACAACAAATATTTTATGGCGTAAGTGTGCCTTATCTAAAATTTGGGATATACTTACACCAGGTTTTGTTTGTTTATATTTAATTCAAATATTTGTTGATCTTTAATTCAAATGTGGGCCCTATATTTTACCTGACAATTCTGTCTCTGAAGCATTTTCTCCATTCTTTCCAAAGGAGAAAATCTTCACTTCTACAGCATGTTCTGTCTTTACCAAAAGACCCTATATGACCTCAGCACATCAAGTTCAGTCTTCATATTCAGTCAACTCACTGATTTATTACAAACCAAAGAGTTCAACTCTTATAGCTTTGTCTTAATGAATTAGTCCTCAGATAGAAGGAAAAAAAGTCTGAAAATGCTACAAGACTCTCAAGAGACAAAGAATAGCTACAGAAAGAATGAAAAATATAATTCCTGCATCTCATCTTATAAAGATTATTGGAAATTCATACTATATATTCATACTACAAGCCCCAAACTCCAACACAGTTGTTCTGAAGTCAACTGCAAATGCTGGTGACCCACGTGCTGTGGAGTCAAATAGTTTCAAAGGGTTTTCATGCCTGTTACCTTTATGGAAGCAGACAGCCATACCTTTCTTCCTCGGTACTGCTGGGTGGGTTCAAATTGCCAGCTTTGTAATGAATAGCTGCACTCAAGCTCTGCCATTCAGGGAGCCCTTCAGGACATGGGGAGCCTAAAGTAGCAATTTTGAGCTTAGAACACCCTATTGCTTGTGTCTGAGAGCTTTCCAGGATTCTGGAAACTTGGGATTGTTGGGGTTGAGGGGAAGGAGGTGCACTGGCATCATCAGAATCCATGAAAATTCGATTATTTCACCGTATTGCTAATAGATTTTCTTCCTAGGAATCACTCAGTCACACAGCTGCAATTAAAGAAGTTTCAGAACATGGACACAGATGCCTTCTGATTTCAAATGAGAAAAACAACTGTAAACAGATAGCTAATTCCCCCTCACCCACACAATGGGGGAAGAAAACAACAACCACAACACACACAAGTTGCTGTGCTGGAATAAAGGTGTCTCACAGGCAGAGGACTGGCCCTTGCTGTAGTCTGAAAAGTGTTTGTGGAGGTCTTGATTGCCTTCCTGTCTCTTTGACAGTGATAGTTACTAAGACCAAAAAGTTCAGTAACCATATAACTGTGACCCAGGTTTTAGTCTGCTTCCATCAAAGACAGCCAGCAGAGTTGGCTTGCCAAAAGCTGTGGTTTTCACCACCCTCTCCTCTGCAAGAAACCAAGCAGTAGTTGACAATGCAAAGTTATTAGTGTCAAATCCTGGACTCAGAGGAAGTGAGTATGGGGTGGGGGTGGGGAGCAGCGATGGGGGAAGAAATACAATGGTTTTATTTCTATAAAACATCTTGCTACTCCTTTAATGTCCTTTGACCTGTTGGCACTCACATTGGGTCTGGATGCAGAGCTGAAATGCTCTGGCTGAGGTTACCATGGTTATGGGACTGCCTGTTACCAACCCAACCATTTGCATTGCAAACCATCTCTGAAAATGAGGACAGTAGAACTGGGTATTCAGGGAGGATAGAGTCAGCTACTAGAACTTCATTTGGAAAATTCAGAGAGAACAATACACACACATACACAAGTCCATAAAGAAGGGACCAACCTGTAAGGATGAGTAGTCAGACTAATGCTCCATAGAAGCTCAGTAACTGTGAGGTGTTTTAGTTGGAAAATAAACCTTAATTTTACATTGTTGTTGTTGTTAAGTGCTGTTGAATCGGTTCCCACTCATAGTGAACCTATACAGGGTTCCTGAGGAGCAACTGGTAGGTTTGAACCACCAGCTTTGCTGTTAGCAGTCCAGTGCTGATCCTACAGCACCACAGAAGGATTCCAATTTCACACTGTTATTGTTAAGTGCTGTTGAGTTGGTTGCGACCCATAGAGACCTTGTACAGGGTTTCCAAGGAGTGACTGGTAAGTTTGAACCATTGACCTTGTGGTTCAAACTGACATTGTGGTCCAGTGCTTTTTCTACAGTACCACATGTGCATTTTTACATTAGGAAAGGAAATAATTGTCAGCCTCATTTTTAAAAGTGAATTTCAGTCACATTCAGTAAGCAATCTTGTAAAAGACATGCTACTAAAACTCTGCCTAAAAATAATGCTATTCTTGAGTCACGCATTCCAATACTTCAAGACTCTTCATTTCGATAAGCTGCATTATTAGAGTTTGAAAGGATGAAAAAGAATGTGTGTATTTCAAATTATGTTTACTATCACACAAAGAAGAACTTCAATGATCTAGAAGGGATAAAACAAAAGTGCTGCAGTTGAAGAGCAGAGGAATGAGAGGTGGGGCCTTATCATCTCCTTCTCCCTCTATGACAATGAAGTTCCCCTACAGAGCTCCCAACATCAATGAGCAGGACTAGACTACCTTCCTCCTAGCCCTATAACCAGGAGTCCTGATGTGTCACTGTAGGATAAGCACTGGACCACGAGGTCAGTTTGAACAACAAGGTAGGTGGTTCAAACTCACCAGCTACTCCTTGGAAACTCTATACAGGGTCACTGAGTTGGAACTGACTGGACAACACTTAACAACCACCACTAGCTCTATAACCTAGCTCTCAGCTATGGACTCCTGGTGTGGTGCTGTAGGATCAGCACTGAATTGGGAGCCGCAGGTCTGCAGTTCAAACCCACCAGCTGCTCATCAGAAACCCTGTATAGGGTCACTATGAGTTAGAATAGACTCAAAGACACTTAACAACAACAACAACAACAACAGTTGTGGAGAGAGTTCTTACTTGTCTCTCAACACTTCTACTGCCACCTCTTGACCCATCCCTTCAGAGTGTCTTGAGGCCTGAGGTAGTACAGCTTTAATTGTTTATTTTCCTTCCTATGGTATCTGCTGCTACCCACTTAGCTCTGAGAAGCCCAGAACTTTGTCCACTAGAATGGGGCAGTCTTGGATAAAGGCTAATTGACAAAGTATACTTTAATTGAAATATCATGTCCAGAACTGCATTGGAAAATTGAGCTTCTATTTTTATTTAGACTATTTTAACAGGATTGGTTTTTAAATGAAAACGAACATTCAATTATATCCACAGACGATAATCCCCAATTATGGCTGCATAGAATAAGCGCTGGGCTGTGAACCACAAGCCTGGCTGTTTGAGCTCACCAGCTGCTCCACAGAAGAAAGACGAGGCTTTCTGCTCTTGCAAAAGATTTGAAGTCTCAGAAACCCTATACAGGGTCGCTATGACTCTAAACAAACTCCACGGCACTTAACAACAAATTAATAACAGAATGAAACGTTGCCCTATCCTGCACCCCATCTCCATGACAGTTGGTATGGTAGAGTCCATTGGGAATCATTGTCCCTAATTTCACAACCAGGTGCTGTTAGCTTGCTAGGCATTTTGAATGTCCCCCTCACCTACATCTCTCTGCAGTGGCATCACACAAGGTTGTCCACTTTGCTACTCAAGTAGAAGTATTCTGACATGTTCTTTTGTCAAATCACAAAAGAGAGGTAGGTAGTGTGACTGTTAAGGTTTTGTATCAATATGATGGCCAGGACTCTTAGTGGTTTGCAGTTAACATATAACGATCCCCCATGGTGGTGGTGGTTATGTGCCGTGGAGTCGGTTCCGACTCATAGTGACCCTGTACAGGGTATCCGTGGTTGTAAATCTTTATGGGAGCAGAAAGCCTCATCTTTCTCCCTCAGAACAAATGGCAGTTTCAAACTGCTGATCTTGAAGTTCACAGCCGGATTCATAACCACTATGCTACCAGAGCTCCTTAGCGAGCCCCCATGGTGGGATCTAATCTAATGCAATGACCTTCATGCTGGGCTCTTCTATGAGCAGCCAATCAATTCAAGGAAGGTCTCCTCAGGGATGTGGTCTGCAACATTTTTCATCTTACAAAGGTAAAAGGAGAGAGACTCAAGCAGAAAAAGAGGGACCTACTTCCACCCAGAAAGAAGAGCCAAGAACAGAATTTGTCCTTTGGACCTATGGTCCACATCCTGTGAAGCTCCTAGATTCAGAGGAAGATTGATGGCAAGGCACATGAACATCTCCAAGGAATTCTGGACCTACAGATGCTAAAAGGAGACAAAAAGTTTTCTCTAGAGCATGGACTTTGAATGTGAATTTCTAGCCTCCCAAAATGGCGAGAAAATAAACTTCCTTTTTTTAAGGTCAAACAAACGAACAAAAGTCAATGTCAAAAGAGAGGGGATATGTAACCAGATCCTGAAGTACTCCACACATCACATTAAGAAGTTTATTCTGAGGGCAGTGTAGCGTGACATGACCAGATTTGGATTCTAGCAAGGTCACGTCTTGCTTCAATATGGAGAATAGTAAGTGTCGGGGAAGTAAGACTAAAGACAGGAGCCTGGGGACCAGGTTAGATATCATTGTAGTTGCAACCCTAACCTCAACAGCAGAGACAGAGAAGTGAATTACTTTAGAGCCACATAGGCAAAAAATCAGCAGCTTCTGCTAACTGATTGCCAATGTCAAGGGAAGCAGTGGTCAAAGGTCGGGCTGGCACATCTCTGAGTTAACACTTTCCACTTTTCTAGATACTAGAGTCCTGGTGTGGCCCTGTAGGACAAGCACTGGACCGCAAGGTTGATTTAAACTGCAACGTGGCAATTCAAACCCAAAAGCAGCTCTTCAGAAACCCTATATAGGGTTGCTATGAGTCAAAACAGACTCAATGGCATTTAACAACATACAGATACACATATTTGTTGTTGTTGTTAAGTGCTGTTGAGTTGGTTCTTACACATAGCGACCCTGTTTCTAAGGAGCAGCTGGTGAGCTTGAACCACTGACCTTGCAGTTAAAACGGCTTAGCAGTCTGACATATTAGCCCACAGTGCCACACCAGGACTCCTTATATGTACATAAATATGGCACTTTAAAATCAGCACTGGATTTAGAATCAGATGGTAAGTGGCAGTTCAAATCCACTAGCTATTCTTTAGAAATGCTATGAGTTGGAATAGGCTCAACAGCACTTAACAACAGCAACATGGATATGCATATATATAAAAAGATATTCTCCCTGTATTAAGGAGATATTTTCCTAGGATGGAGATAAAGTTTTCAACTTGGGTGTTAGTTTATGAGGTGACCTAGTGAATTCAGTTTAGAAAATATACAGTTTGCGGCTCCTGTAAAAACACCAAGGGGAGGCTCAGTAGGCAGCTTGAATACATGGATCTAGAGCTCAGTGATGAATCTGGGTTGAATTTCCTAACTAGCCACCAAATAATTTCTAACTGAAGTTGTTGTTAAGTGCCATTGAGTTAGTTCTGGCCCATAACAATCTTGTATAAGGTTTCCAAGGAGTAGCTGGTGGGTTAGACCTCCTGATCTTGTGGTTCAGAGTCCAGCGCTCGTTCTACAGTGCCACACAGGGAGTCTCTCTAATTGAAAAGACAATTGCAAATGAGCACACTTCATGAGAGAGTCTGGAGGGAGTACAGGGTTTTGGCCAAGAAGGAGAGTAAGATGCAAAGAATGGAAATGACCACTGGGGAACTGAAATCTCTAACCAACATGAAAAGCCAAGTTACGTTAGGAGCCCAGAGTCGAGTTTACTTGAATTTCTGAAATGTCTAATCTATTCACGGTACTGTTCGAAGAAATGTCCATTTCAGTAATAGAAGTAGCATTGGCTGGGAGAGAAGACAATTGTGACTTTAAGCTTAAGGACCCCGAGTATAACTTTGCATGCAAATCCCCAATTCTAGGGTTATTTCAGTTAGTAGGTCTGGGGTAGAATGAGAAAAGTTGTATTTTTATCATGTTCTCTAAACTAGTCCCAAGAGCAGTAATTTAGAAGCATTCTTTCTGCTTAGTGTGTTCTCTCTGGTAGGTGAACTCTGACCAGCTTTGTTTTTTCACAATTGCTTTTCTCCTCTTATTATTGAGCATTTAAAAGCACTACTGAAATGCTATAAGAGCTGTGCTATTCTTCCCACTTTCATCCTGAGGGAGCTTCTCTTCCAGAGGTAATGATGAGGGTGGTGAGGCCAGTAATGATGGCTTCAGAATCACAGGCAGCAAGGAAGGAGGCTTCAGCCTTCTAGAGTCTCCATCAGACCTCCATTTTTCATTATAACTAATTGATGTTGTCTTCTACATGACTAAAAGACCAACTTCTGAGGTATCCACTCCCACTTCTACCAAGTTCTGCTCCTATAGAGATGCTGGGCTTCACACTGGTGACAAAAATAGCATGATGGGATGATGAAGGTGGTTGTTAAGTGCCATCAATCTGTTCTGACTCATAGTGACCCTATATAGAGTTTCCAAGGAGTAGCTGATGAGTTTGAACTGCCCACCTTGTGGTTCAAAACGACCTTGAGGTTGAGTGCTTATCCTATGATGCCACACCAAGATTTTGATGATGGTGATGGTGGTGGTAGTAGAGGTGGTAATTATATGCCGTGGAGTCGGTTCAGACTCATAGCAACCCTGTCTAGGGTTTTCGAGGCTATAAATCTTTATAGGAGCAGAAAGCTTCATCTTTCTATCACGGAATGACAGGTAGATTCGAATTGCTGATCTTGAGATTAGCAGCCTGACTTGTAATGATGATGGTGGTCGCTACCAAGTATTATTAACTTATGCTGAAGGTTTTTATAAAACTTTCTTACGTTGATTTTCCCAACAAACTTAGGTGGAAACTAGTTTTATATCATTTTGTAGCGAAGGAAATGGAGATTCACAAATATTAAGCAATCTGTCCCCAGTTACACAACTAGGATGCAGGCAGAGCTATGTTTATCTTCTCCCAAATGCATACTACTAACAATTGTAACTATGTTAAAGACTCACATAGGAATATATTGAAAGTTCCTCTGCACTGTCCACATGGTCCATTCAAAGGAAGAGAGTATATTATTTCAGATATATCAGAATCTTTTTCAGCTTTCTAGTGATTTAGTCCAGCTATTCTGTGTTCTCCAAGCTAAACCAGGGAATTGGTGGTTGTGTTGGCTGAAAGAATTTCCAAGCAGGTTCAGGGGCTCTGGGCAAACAGAGATGAGAATGAAAGGTAGGCTTTCATTCCTTCAAGATTCATGCAAAGAGACTCAAGCTTAATATTGTTTTAACACTCCCAATGAGCCAGAAACTTATGGGAAAGCACAGTCCTCATGTACAGTATGATTAAATGATGATTGGAACTGATTTATAGTTTAGTAATCTCCACAAATAAATGGGAGGCAATTCTTTCCTAAGCAATCTTTATAGATAATATGATAAATCTAACTGCTAAATGCATATCATGAGATTAACTGTCCCTATATAACTCTATGTTCCACTGGATGGACTTTAAGATGTGTTTCATTTTAGGAAGACATTTAACAATGCTTATTATGTTTCCCCACTTAGAGTTAAATTTAACACATCATGTATTCTTGACAAATATTTGTTATTCATTCTCATCCCAGTAAATCTTCCCAGGCCAATTCAATCTTTTTATAGTCAAGATCCAAATCCAATGCCACTTCTACTAATAAGGGGCCCCTCTCTCTTTCTACTTGTGTCTGTCCCAAAGCACCTACCACACTGTGTTTTCTATTAGATAGACCAATGACTGTCAATTAAGAGTGATTGTGCCCATAGGTAATGTCTGGCAATGGCTAAAGATGTTTTTTGGTCATCTTGGAGTGGAGAACATTACTGGCTTCTAATGAGTTGAAGCCGATGCATGGACCAGTCAAAGATGAACGGGCTTCAAGTCAATAATGCTCAGGTTGACAGTCCTGACTCTAAAACCTACTATCCATGAGACATTGAAAAGATGTCAGTTTGACAACCTCTGTAAAGTCGCCAGTAATAAGAGTTCATTGTTACAGATGGCCATTCACCATTATTGCAGACATCAATGCAATAATTCATAAGAAATTGCCTGTGAACTTAATGTAATCATCTATACAATAAAGTTGTTTTTTTTTTTAGGACTAATGTCTTCTATTAGATTATAGAACTTCTCAAGAACTGAATTAAAACCATGCTCATTTTTATTTCATCTCACGAGTATTTATTGAGCATTATCTCTGGTTTAGCACTTTACTAGGTACTATGAGTATAAAAATAAAATACCTCCCCTGCATTTAGGGGCTTTTTTTTCTAGGAAGGAGATAGTTATACTACGTAAAATGTAAAATAAGCTAACAGAGGATATAGATAAATAAAGTTTTTTTATTTTATTTTTTTAAATGCAGGCCATTTAGAGTAATATAAAAAAGTTTATGGGCTATATTCTAACTGGAAACAAAAAACCTTGTATTTTTACTATCTTACTTTACTGATCCCCATCGGGAAAATGTATGTTCTTATGACTTAGACTACCCACTCTACAGAATAGATGAAAGCCAATAAGAAAACTGAAATGGCTTTTTAACAACTAATTTGTTAAAATCTGGCCATATTGGAAAGTAACAAAATGGAAGCATTGCTCTAATCTTTAATCCTAAAATGAGATCACCAGCCTTGACTCAAAACAGCTGCATCTGCTGGGAACTGCTCCTTGCTGTAACTGAGGTATGCAATGTTTCTGGAATGCAAATGAATGGCGTTTGGACGAGTTTGCTGGGGTACGCCAGGCAGCTGGACAGTCTTCCCAGATACTTTATAAGCAAGATAGAAATAATTATGTAATAAATGTCTGATAAGATTGACAAGTGTAGACTGGGTATGCTGTAATTGCATAAGTGGTTTTGTCCCTTTATTTAGCAAGTCTCCGCAAGTTTGGAAAATCAGTTAATACCCAGGGACATTTCATAGAAAACAATGCATGAACCTATGTTGCCTAAACTATGTCTTGAATAATAAATAATTATAAGATCTAAGAATAGCAAACGTAATACTGATAAACATACCTTGACCTGGATTTACTGGATTTTGCCTAGGCTACTGGTTCTGAGGAGTCCTGGTGTGGTGCTGTGTGTTAATGCGCCAGACTGCCTAGCCTTTTAACTGCAAGGTTGGCGGTTCAAGCTCACCAGCTGCTCCTTGGAAACCGTATCCAGGGTCGCTATGGGTCAGAACCGACTCGATAGCACTTAACAACAACATCGGTTCTAAACTTTGTTAGGCTAGGAAGGAGGTAGAGGCTATTTAGTGGCTCAAGAAGAGTTAACACCCTTGTAACTACCATCTATGTAAATAAGTTTCACATAATTAGTAAGAAGAAAGCCCAGAATTTTGATGCAATCCTAATGAAGGACGGCTTACATGTGTTACTATTCCACACTAAGAAGAGAGTGATTATAAAACAGTCTGAAAACATCTAAGATCACTCATGGATCACTAGTGGACCGCTCTTAACACCATATCACCTTCAGGATTGTTGTTGATGTTGCTAGGTCTCGTTGAGTCAGTTCTGAGTCATAGTGACTCCAGGCATCCTTTACCTCCTCACAATTGTTGTTATGCTTGAGTACATTGTTGCTGCTACTGTACCAACCCATTTTGTAGGGGGTCTTCCTCCTAGTATTGTTGTTGTGTGCCACTGAGTCGATTCCGACCCGTAGTGACTCTGTATAGGGTTTCTGAGGAGCAGCTGGTGAGCTTGAACCACCGACCTTGCAGTTCAAACAGCTTTGTAGTCCGGCGCATTAACCCACAGAGCCACACCAGTACTTCTACCTCAGTATCGTCATCGGTGTTATGTGCCATGGAGTTGGTTCATAGTGACCCTGTACAGGGTTTCTGAGGCTGAAAATCTTTACAGGAACAGAAAGCCTCATCTGTCTCTCATGGAACAGCTGGTAGTTTCGAACTGCTGACCTTAAGGTTCACAGTCTGATTTGTAACCAATGCATTACCAGAGTGCCTTTTCTTAGTATGTTATTGTTGTTAAGTGCCTTTGAGTCAGTTGCGACCCATAGCGACCCTGTATAAAGTTTCCGAGGAGCAGCTGGTGAGCTTGAACCACCGACTTTGCAGTTCAAATGGCTTTGCAGTCTGGCGCATTAACCCACAGCACCACACCAGGACTTTTAATTCTGTCCTCAGGGAAACGTTCCACATGACAACCTTCCCTTTCTGTAAGCAGTTCAAAGGGTAAGTTAGGCTTATCTAGAATACCAGAGTCTAGACTACAAAGAGCCCTTTATAACCTCTCCCCCTCCCATCTAGTATCTGCCTCTTTGCCAAGTCCACATATCTCAATCTCCTGGAGACGAAGCCGGAATTACTCCTTAAATTAAAACTAGAATGTTGTCTCTGCAGTTTAGCAAATATAATCATTCTCCCGGACCAGCCTTCTTATTGTCTTAATGAAGAAACTTGTGTTAAGGCAAACTTGAAAAGGAACTAAGTTTAGTTGACTGTTAAATGTCAGGCACTGTGCTGAATGTCTTAGAGGCATTATCTCATTCAAACACCTATTAGTCCTTCGAAGTAAGAAATCACTATCCACGTTATAAGGAGCTCTGGTAGTGTAGTGGTTACAAGTAGGTCTGCTAACCTCAAGGTCAGCAGTTCAAAACTATCAACTGTTCTGTGGGAAAAAGATGTGGCTTTCTGCTCCTATAAAGATTTACAGTTTCGGAAACCCTATGCAGGGTGGTTATGAGTCGGAACCGACTCCACGCACACATTATACAAAGAATAGGAGTGAGGCTCTCAGCTTAAATACAGTTCTTCAAACCACATAGACATGAGGTTCTGTGTTACTTACATTTTTGTTGTTGTTATTAGGTGCTATAGGGTTTATTTCGGCTCGTGGAGACTCTGTATACTGGAGTAGAACAGTTCCCCCAGGGCTGCAGTACTGGAGTAGAACTGTTCCCCCAGGGCTTTCTTGGTGATCATTTTTACAGAACTAGATTGCCAGGTCTTTATCCTGCAAAGCTGATAAGTCGGTTTGAACTGCCAACTTTACAGTAAATAGCTGAATACTTAACCACTGTGCCACCAGGTTTTCTCATAAGTATATTATTAGCTACAAAACTGTTATTTCTTCACTATACCATATTCTTGGGTAAGGTGATAAATATTTTTCAATAGGGTTAAATCAGCTCTTCATAGACCCAGAAGTCAATGAACACTCACTTGCCATCTAGTGAACTGTGAAATTCAGAATGTGGCTTTCGGCTTTTTCAAATTTTAACTTGCTTAGGATTTCAGATTGTTTTCTACAGTGGTCTACAACTTCTGAAATGTCTAATTGTTAGTATTGTTGTTAAATGTTGTCAACTCAGTTCTGACTCAGTGACCCTGTGTAGGGTTTCCAAGATGCTCCTGGTAGGTTTGAACTGCCACCTTGAGGTTCAAATCAACCTTGCAGTCCAGTGCACTATCTTGCAGCTCCACAGCAGGGCTCCATCTGTCTAATAGCTTAGCAGTATTAAACCTGCTTGATTATTTCAGGAGATGACATTCAAATTAGATCATAAGCAAACAAGATGTTTCCAAGAAAGACTGATACTGACAAAAACAGTTCCTTGGGAAAATGTGTTTGTCATTTACCCAGTTCTGAGTAATATGAACTCACATTGCAGAAGGTAGGTAAACATACAACTGCACTGGAACAAACATTTGGCTTCTTTCTTTCTGAGTATCTCTCAAAAGTTATTAATGTTTTAAAATAACATTGTCTCTCTAGCTAAGCCATGTGTTCCACCATGTTTTTGCTCACCAGTGTATCCCAGAAAGGACCCTAGCATGAACCTGACACATAGTGAGTGTTCAGTTATGGTGGCTGTAAATCTTCATGTAGTCTTAATGTATATGATAATGAAAGACGTCAACTGAGGAAGAAAGAAGCAGGTGGCTAGACTAAGGAAGAGCTATCAGAGAGGTCAGGTCCACTGTCTCCACATGCTCTAATGGCAGCGGTGTGGAAGAGAGAACCAGGTGGAATCAGATGGACTTAGATGCAATAGGCAAGGAGCCCTGGTGGTGCAGTGATTGAGCACTTACTGACAATGAAGAGGACTTAAAACATTTACTGATGAAGATCAAAAAGCACAGCCTTCAGTATGGATTACATTCCAGAGTAAAGAAAACAAAAATCCTCACCACTGGACCAATAAACAACATTCTTATCAACAGAGAAAAGATTGAAGTTGTCAAGGACTTCATTCTTCTTGGATCAACTATTAACACTCATGGAAGCAGCAGTCAAGAAATCAAATGACGAATTGCATTAGACAAATCTGCTGCACAAGACCTTTTTAAAGTGTTGAAGAGCAAAGACATCAGCTTGAGGACTAAGGTGCACCTGACCCAAGCCATGGCATTTTTAATAACTTCATATGTATGCGAAAGCTGGACATTGAATAAGGAAGACCAAAGAAGGATTGATGCTTTTGAGTTATGGTGTTGGAGGAGAATATTCAAAGTGCAATGGGTTGCCAAAAGAACCAATAGATCTGTGTAGGAAGAAATACAGCCAGAGTGCTCCTTGGAGGCCAACATGGCCAAACTTTGTCTCTCATATTGCAGACATATTGTAAGGAGGGAGCAATCATTGGAGAAGGATATCATGTTTGGTAAGGTGGAAGGTCAGAGAAAAAGAGGAAGACCCCCAATGAGATGGATTGGCCAAGTGGCAGCATCGATGGACTCAAGCATGGCAACAGTAGTGAAGTTGGTTCAAGATTGGGCAGTGTTTTGTTCTGCTGTGTATAAGGTTGCTATGAGTCGGTACCAACTCTATGGCACCTAACAACAAAAACAACAACTTCCATGAGTGTTGATTGGGGAGCCAAGGAAAAGAAATTCTTTGACAATTGCAATCTTTTCTCCTTCCTCAAAGTAGGATTGACCTTATTGATTTTAACAGAGCAAAGTTTTCAGGACCTCAATTTGCTGATGGGGCACAACTAAATGAGAAGAAACAGCTGTAAATATCCTTTAATAATCTGAACATATAATGCCTGAAGGATGTATCTAGGAAAATTGGTAGGGTCAAAACCAAAAGGGAACACACAAAGATCAGTATCTTAGGCATTACTGAACTGAAATGGACTAGCATTAGTTATTTTAAATTGGACGATCATATGGTTTGCTGTTATTGTTAAGTGCCATCAAGTTGGTTCTAACCCATAATGACCTTGTATAGGGTTTCTGAGGCTTTAAATCTTAAAGGGAGCAGAAAGCCTCATTTTCCTCCTGCAGAACCACTGGTAGTTTCGAACTGCTGACTTTGAGGTTAGCAGCCCAACTTGTAACCACTACACTACCAGAGCTCCTTATGGTTTACTTACTGGTAATGTCAAATTGAAGAGGGACAGTGTCTCATATAGCACCAAAAAGAGCATTTCAAGATCTATCTTGAAGTACAATGCTGTCTGTGTTAAGATAATACCCATGAGCCCACAAGGAAGACCAGCTAATACCACTATTATTCAAATTTATTCACCACCCACTAAGGTTGATAATGAAGTAATCGAAGAATTCTATCAACTTCTTCAGTCTGAAGCTGATCAAACATCAAATCAAGCTACAGTGATACTTACTGGTGATTGGAATGTCAAAATTGGAAAAGAAAGAGGAAGGATAGTTAACTAGAAAATATGGCTTTGGTGATAGGATGTTGAAGAGCACGTGTTAGGATTGTGCAAGACACTCAACTTATTCCTTTTTTCAACAACATAATGGCAACTATACATGTGAGTCTCGCCAGATAGAACACGCTACAATCAATTGACTACATCTGTGGAAAGAGATGTTGCCGTTGTTAAACACTGTCAAGTCAGTTCCAATTCATTAGCATTTCCAAGGAGCTGCTGGTGGGTTTGAACTGCTTACCTTTTGGTTAGCAGTCCAATGCCACACCAAGATTCTTCACTCAATGTACAGTTCCTTTGAATTATAGTGTTGGTGAAGAATATTGATGACATTGTGGATTGCCAGAAGAAGAAGAAAATCTGTTTTGGAATAAGCAAGGCCTGATTGCTTCTTGGAAGTGAGGCTAATGAGACTTCTTCTCTTGTATTTTGGACACATTGTCAGGAAGGGCAAGACCCTGGAGAAGGCCATCATGCTTAGAAAAGTGGAGGGCCAGCAAAAAAGGAAGAACGTCAATGAGATGGATTGACACAGTGCCAACAAGAATGGGCTCAAACATAACAATTGTGAGATTGGCACAGGACTGGACAGTGTTATGTTCTGTAATTGTTGTTGTTGTTGTTAAGTGCCGTCGAGTTGGTTCCAACCCACAGCAACCCTGAACAGGGTTTCTGAGGCTGTAAATCTTTATGGGAGCAAAAAGCTTCATCTTTCTCCCGTGGAGCAGCTGGTAGTTTCAAACTGCTTATCTTGCGGTTTGCAGCCCGATTTGTAACCACTACACTACCAGAGCTCCTTATGTTCTGTAATTATGAGTCAGCAATGACTTGATGATATCTAAGAAGAACAACCCCCACATTCCAAGACCCTTGTGATTACAGTGAACCTAATCTAGAAAGTCTAGGACAATTGGATTGCTATTGAATATAGTTGTGCCAATTCCAACTCATAGCAATCCTACAAGACAGAGTAGGACCACCATGTAGGGTTTCCAAGGCTATAAATCTTTATGTATGCAGATTGCCAAAGCTTTCTCCTGGGGAGCAGCTGGTGGGTTTGAACTGCCATTCTTTCAGTTAGCAGTTGAACAGTTGAGTGCTTAACCATTGCCCTATCAGAGTTACCTTGTTCATATGATTAGCCTTTAGAATTCCATCTCCTGCCTTAGTTTTCCATATTCAAAAGTTCCAGAGATTAGGACTTGGCTGTGTGTCTTTGGAAGGCCTTTGCTTACCACACAGTTTTAACTAAACTTGTATTAAATTAGCAAATAGGGGAGGCCTTCTCAGTGCAGGGCAAACTCAGGGGACCCTGCACCTGCAGTGGAGCCGCTATGCTCCCTGCCGGCCATGGGAGCTGCACTGTCCGAACAGCGGCCTAGAGCCAGGATCGGAACCAAAAGATGGTTGCCCAGGACCCTGGGGGCATTAGCCCTCTCCAGCAAATGGTGGCTTCAGGGGCTGGAGCTGTGGTCACCTCCCTCTTCATGACACCCGGGGACATGGTGAAGGTGTGCTTGCAGTCCCAGCGCCCCTCAGTGGCCTGCGAAACGACGCCTCCTTCTAGACTCTGACGTGTCTCCTACACCAAATTGCCCACCTCTTTCCAACCCACCGGGAAGTGCCTCCTGTGCTGTAATGGGGTTCTGGAGGCCCTTTACCTGTGCCCAAACAGTGCCCGTTGTGCCACCTGGTTTCAGGATGCCACCCACTTCACTGGCACCATGGATGCCTTTGTGAAGATTGTGTGGCATGAGGGCACCAGGACCCTGTGAACAGCCTCCCGGCCACCCTGGTGATGACAGTGCCAGCCACTGCCATCTACTTCACCACCTATGACCAACTCAAGACTTTCCTGTGTGGCCGAACCTTGACTTCTGACCTCTATGCACCCATGGTGACTGGCCCCCTGGCCCGCTTAGGCACTGTGACTGTGGTCAACCCCCTTGGAACTGTTACGGACAAAGCTGCAGGCTCAGCAAGTGTCCTACTGTGAGCTGGGCATCTCTGCACAAGCTGCGGGGGCTCAGAGTGGCTGGCGTTCCCTGTGGCTGGGCTGGGGGCCCACTGCGCTTCCGGACGTTCCCTTATCAGCGCTTTATTGGTTCAACTGCGAGCTGGTGAAGAGCTGGCTTAGTGGGCCCAGACCAAAGGACCGGACCTCTGTGGGCAACAGCTTTGTGGCTGTTGGCATCTCAGGATGGTGGCGGCTATCTGACTCTGCCTTTCGACATGGTGAAGACTCAGAGCCAGGTTGCACTGGGAGCAATGGAGGCTATGAGAGTGAGACCTCCACGTGTCGACTCCACCTGGCTGCTGCTGAGGAGGATCCTGGCCAAATCGGGCACTAGGGGGCTCTTTGCAGGCTTCCTCCCGAGGATCATCAAGGCTGCCCCCACCTATGCCATCATGATCAGCACCTATGAGTTTGGCAAAAGCTTCTTCCAGAAGCTCAACCAGGAACAACTACGGAGCCCTTGAAAGAGGCCAGGGGCTGAGAACCCCCATCTCTTCCAGGGATGGGATGCAGGGGCAAAGGAGGCTGAGCCAAGTGTCTTCCTCAGCACTGAGGAGCGGGAGCGGGGCCCTGTATCCCTTCCTACCTCAGGGCCCTCAGGACCTTGGATGTGGTTCCTCTGGCTGCTCCCCACTCTGAGATTCAAACATTCTCACTTCCCATCCTCAAGTTCAAGACCAAATCTGCTGCCTGCTCACACCCTCGTTTCCATGTATGTTTGCTGTAACTGGGTCTGCCTCCAGGAGTCACAACCCCTGCGTCTGCCTCAGTCTCCACTATCTCTATTAATTCCTGATGTCTAAAGATGATGAACTTTTATAAAAAATTAGCAAATAGAAATTTAGAATATTATAATTGTCTCTATATTCCCTTTCCAACCTTTGCTTTGGGTTCTATCTAAACCATCTTGGATGAATCAAGGGTCTTTCAAAGTCTTTAAATGTATTTTAGTTCCTTCCATCATTCAGGGTCAGGAAATGTTTCCTCAGAAACAACACAGTCACCCAGAACAATTCCAGTTTCAAATACTTTGTCCCATTGTAAGTCACAATGTCAGAATAATGTGTCCCAGTTCAGAAGAAGAAAATATGACTTTGCACCTACTAGCCTAACATTGATGGGCAATGTGAGAATGAATTTCCTTTCAGTTCAGATCTCAAAACACAGAATGTAAACATGGAGGCAGACTGAGTCTGTCTGAAGAGCCCATAAGAGTGACCCATGGGAAAACGATCTTTGACACCAGCCAAGTAGAGAGATTGTCTGTACTATGGCAGTGCTATTTAAGTAAACACTTGAAAAAAAGCCTTCCTGCTCTGCTCTCTCCCCTTTCATCCCCCCACCCTCATGCACCATTCTTACCCCGGTGGTTAGAAACCACAGTCAGAAATGTCAGAAATTCCAAGGAGTAGATGTAGAGAGCAAACAAGAAGAGAAATCAGTACTCTTCCCACCATCTCCAAAGCCTGAAGTTGACCTTCTCGTTAGCTCTGGCTTAGAACAGACTACAGACTAGGTACCCTGTGGCTCTATTTCCAGAACTCATCAGGCTGAGTCAAACTACCAAGGGGCAAAGTTGATCCTAGATTCTGTCTGACTCTGGTTTTAACATCTGTATTAGTTTCTTATTACTACCATCTCAAACCAGCACAAACTTGGTGACTTAAAAAAAAAAAAATCACAGCTTTATTAGCTCACATTTCTGGTGTTCACAAAGTCCTAAAAAGGTCTTGCAAGTTGAAATCAAGGTACTAGCAGAGGTTTGTGGGGTGTTGTTGTTTTTTTTTTGTTGTTGTTGTTGTATTTGCTGGGAGAGAGGCTCTAAGAAAGAATGTATTTCTTTGCCATTTCCAGCTTCCAGAAGTTGCCTGCATTCCTTGGCTCGTGGTCCCTTCCTCCATCTTAACAGTGTATCACTCCAAACTCTGTTTCTGTTGCTACATCTCCGCTCTCTGACTTAGAACCTCCAGCCTCCCTCTTAAAAAGACCCTTGAGTTATCTATCCACTGGATAAATGAGAATAAACTACATATTTAAAGATCCTTAATTTAATCACAACTTCAAAGTCCTTTTTGCCAGTTAACATGCTGTGAACTATCAATGAAATAGAACGTTCCAGTCAGAAAATAGAAGACACACACACACATTTCTATTCTTCACTCCCTATAAAGAGATTGTTACACTTCTTCAAGGCTTTTCAAAGGAAATTAGGGTGTGAACATCATTGAGGTCCATTATTCTGTCCACCACAGCATTGATCTTTCTCTCGTTATCCAGCAAAGACCTCTTCTGTTGAACGCTAGTTCATGGAAAATTCTGAGTAAGACACCTAAGATACGACTCACTTCTGATCATAGAGAAACCACCTACTTTGGTAGCTCTGTGAAGAAAGCTCTTTGAGAAAGTACAAATGGACATGTGAAATTCTAAAGACAGTTACCAGAGCAGGTAATACTTTTGTATAGAGGCTGCACATTTTTTTTTAACTTAAAAGCCTAAATTTAAGTGAAAAGGACTTAATTTCAACACAGACTGTGTCTTCTACTAGCTCTGTCATTTAAAACAAGCTGCTTTATTTTTCTAAGCTTTGTCATGTCCGGCTCAACTACTATTTCCACTCATCTCATACTCCATTCACTATACTTATTCAATCTGTATGTGGAGCAGATAATTCAAAAACCTAGATTATATGAAGGAAAACAGAGCATCAGGATTGCAGGAAGACTCATTAACAACCTGTGATATGTAAATGATACAGCCTTGCTTGCTGAAAGTGAAGAGGACTTAAAATACTTGTTGATGACTATCAAAGACCACAGTCTTCAGTATGGATTGAACCTCAATGTAAAGAAACCACAAATCCTCACCACTGGACCAACAAATAACTTGATAAACAGAGAAGAGACCGAAGTTGCCAAATACTTCATTTTGCTTGTATCCACAATCAACACCAATGGAAGCAGCAGTCAAAAAGTCAAATGACATAATATATTAGGCAAATCTACTGCACAAGACCTCTTTCAAGTGTTCAAGAGCAAAGATATCAGTTTGAAGACTAAGGTGCACCTGATCCAAGCCATGGTATTTTCAATTGATTATGAATTTTCATAATATGATTATGAAAGTTGTACACTGAGTAAAGTAGACCAGAGAAGAATTGATACATTTGAATTATGGTGTTGGAGAAGAATACTTAAAATACTATGGGCTGCCAGTGGAACAAAGAAATCTGTGTTGGTAGATGTACAGCCAAAATGCTTCCTAGAAGCAAGGATGGTGAAACTTTGTCTCTCATTCTTCAGGCATATTATCAGGAAGGACCAGCTCCTGGAGAAGGACATTATGCTTGGTAAAGTGGACATCAGCGAAAAAGAGGAAAACCCCCAAGGAGATGCACTTGTGGAGTGGCAGCAACAAGGGCCTCAAGTGTAAAAATTGTGAGGATGACGCAGGACCAGGCAGTGTTTCATTCTTTCGTGAGCAGGGTCACTGTGAGTCGGAACCAACTCGACAACACCATTTTGAGGTTTATCTATTTTATTTGAGGGATAGTCCTAGTGTTTTAAATTATATAGTAAGTGTCATGATGGAGCTGGATCTACTTACTAGAAACATATAAGTTGAAAATAAATACCACCACCACTTTCTGTTTCTGTGAAATTAATCCCCACTCATAGTGATCCCTGTGTGTCAGAGCAAGACTATATTCCATGAAAATTTCAATTGATGAATTTTCAGAAGTAGATTTTTTCTGAGACCCCTCTGACTGGACTTGAAACTTCAACCTTTTGGTTCGAGCCCATTAACCATTCGAAACCTATTGTTGTTAAGTGTCATCCAGTCAGTTCTGACTTACACTGACCCTGTATAGGGTTTCCTGGTGGGGTGCTCAACTGCAAGGTCAGTTTGAACCACAAGGTCAGTGGTTCAAACTCACCTGCTGCTCCTCGGAAACATTACACAGAGTTGCTATGAGTTGGAACACACTAGATGGAACTTAACAACAACATAGGGCTTCCAAAGAGTAGCTGGTGGACCACCAACTTTGTGGTTAGCATGCCAGTGCTTATCCTACAGTACCATTGTTGTTGTTGTT
>NW_006408524.1:19581064-19596549 GCF_000296735.1 Chrysochloris asiatica
GCAGTCTGACATATTAGCCCACAGTGCCACACCAGGACTCCTTATATGTACATAAATATGGCACTTTAAAATCAGCACTGGATTTAGAATCAGATGGTAAGTGGCAGTTCAAATCCACTAGCTATTCTTTAGAAATGCTATGAGTTGGAATAGGCTCAACAGCACTTAACAACAGCAACATGGATATGCATATATATAAAAAGATATTCTCCCTGTATTAAGGAGATATTTTCCTAGGATGGAGATAAAGTTTTCAACTTGGGTGTTAGTTTATGAGGTGACCTAGTGAATTCAGTTTAGAAAATATACAGTTTGCGGCTCCTGTAAAAACACCAAGGGGAGGCTCAGTAGGCAGCTTGAATACATGGATCTAGAGCTCAGTGATGAATCTGGGTTGAATTTCCTAACTAGCCACCAAATAATTTCTAACTGAAGTTGTTGTTAAGTGCCATTGAGTTAGTTCTGGCCCATAACAATCTTGTATAAGGTTTCCAAGGAGTAGCTGGTGGGTTAGACCTCCTGATCTTGTGGTTCAGAGTCCAGCGCTCGTTCTACAGTGCCACACAGGGAGTCTCTCTAATTGAAAAGACAATTGCAAATGAGCACACTTCATGAGAGAGTCTGGAGGGAGTACAGGGTTTTGGCCAAGAAGGAGAGTAAGATGCAAAGAATGGAAATGACCACTGGGGAACTGAAATCTCTAACCAACATGAAAAGCCAAGTTACGTTAGGAGCCCAGAGTCGAGTTTACTTGAATTTCTGAAATGTCTAATCTATTCACGGTACTGTTCGAAGAAATGTCCATTTCAGTAATAGAAGTAGCATTGGCTGGGAGAGAAGACAATTGTGACTTTAAGCTTAAGGACCCCGAGTATAACTTTGCATGCAAATCCCCAATTCTAGGGTTATTTCAGTTAGTAGGTCTGGGGTAGAATGAGAAAAGTTGTATTTTTATCATGTTCTCTAAACTAGTCCCAAGAGCAGTAATTTAGAAGCATTCTTTCTGCTTAGTGTGTTCTCTCTGGTAGGTGAACTCTGACCAGCTTTGTTTTTTCACAATTGCTTTTCTCCTCTTATTATTGAGCATTTAAAAGCACTACTGAAATGCTATAAGAGCTGTGCTATTCTTCCCACTTTCATCCTGAGGGAGCTTCTCTTCCAGAGGTAATGATGAGGGTGGTGAGGCCAGTAATGATGGCTTCAGAATCACAGGCAGCAAGGAAGGAGGCTTCAGCCTTCTAGAGTCTCCATCAGACCTCCATTTTTCATTATAACTAATTGATGTTGTCTTCTACATGACTAAAAGACCAACTTCTGAGGTATCCACTCCCACTTCTACCAAGTTCTGCTCCTATAGAGATGCTGGGCTTCACACTGGTGACAAAAATAGCATGATGGGATGATGAAGGTGGTTGTTAAGTGCCATCAATCTGTTCTGACTCATAGTGACCCTATATAGAGTTTCCAAGGAGTAGCTGATGAGTTTGAACTGCCCACCTTGTGGTTCAAAACGACCTTGAGGTTGAGTGCTTATCCTATGATGCCACACCAAGATTTTGATGATGGTGATGGTGGTGGTAGTAGAGGTGGTAATTATATGCCGTGGAGTCGGTTCAGACTCATAGCAACCCTGTCTAGGGTTTTCGAGGCTATAAATCTTTATAGGAGCAGAAAGCTTCATCTTTCTATCACGGAATGACAGGTAGATTCGAATTGCTGATCTTGAGATTAGCAGCCTGACTTGTAATGATGATGGTGGTCGCTACCAAGTATTATTAACTTATGCTGAAGGTTTTTATAAAACTTTCTTACGTTGATTTTCCCAACAAACTTAGGTGGAAACTAGTTTTATATCATTTTGTAGCGAAGGAAATGGAGATTCACAAATATTAAGCAATCTGTCCCCAGTTACACAACTAGGATGCAGGCAGAGCTATGTTTATCTTCTCCCAAATGCATACTACTAACAATTGTAACTATGTTAAAGACTCACATAGGAATATATTGAAAGTTCCTCTGCACTGTCCACATGGTCCATTCAAAGGAAGAGAGTATATTATTTCAGATATATCAGAATCTTTTTCAGCTTTCTAGTGATTTAGTCCAGCTATTCTGTGTTCTCCAAGCTAAACCAGGGAATTGGTGGTTGTGTTGGCTGAAAGAATTTCCAAGCAGGTTCAGGGGCTCTGGGCAAACAGAGATGAGAATGAAAGGTAGGCTTTCATTCCTTCAAGATTCATGCAAAGAGACTCAAGCTTAATATTGTTTTAACACTCCCAATGAGCCAGAAACTTATGGGAAAGCACAGTCCTCATGTACAGTATGATTAAATGATGATTGGAACTGATTTATAGTTTAGTAATCTCCACAAATAAATGGGAGGCAATTCTTTCCTAAGCAATCTTTATAGATAATATGATAAATCTAACTGCTAAATGCATATCATGAGATTAACTGTCCCTATATAACTCTATGTTCCACTGGATGGACTTTAAGATGTGTTTCATTTTAGGAAGACATTTAACAATGCTTATTATGTTTCCCCACTTAGAGTTAAATTTAACACATCATGTATTCTTGACAAATATTTGTTATTCATTCTCATCCCAGTAAATCTTCCCAGGCCAATTCAATCTTTTTATAGTCAAGATCCAAATCCAATGCCACTTCTACTAATAAGGGGCCCCTCTCTCTTTCTACTTGTGTCTGTCCCAAAGCACCTACCACACTGTGTTTTCTATTAGATAGACCAATGACTGTCAATTAAGAGTGATTGTGCCCATAGGTAATGTCTGGCAATGGCTAAAGATGTTTTTTGGTCATCTTGGAGTGGAGAACATTACTGGCTTCTAATGAGTTGAAGCCGATGCATGGACCAGTCAAAGATGAACGGGCTTCAAGTCAATAATGCTCAGGTTGACAGTCCTGACTCTAAAACCTACTATCCATGAGACATTGAAAAGATGTCAGTTTGACAACCTCTGTAAAGTCGCCAGTAATAAGAGTTCATTGTTACAGATGGCCATTCACCATTATTGCAGACATCAATGCAATAATTCATAAGAAATTGCCTGTGAACTTAATGTAATCATCTATACAATAAAGTTGTTTTTTTTTTTAGGACTAATGTCTTCTATTAGATTATAGAACTTCTCAAGAACTGAATTAAAACCATGCTCATTTTTATTTCATCTCACGAGTATTTATTGAGCATTATCTCTGGTTTAGCACTTTACTAGGTACTATGAGTATAAAAATAAAATACCTCCCCTGCATTTAGGGGCTTTTTTTTCTAGGAAGGAGATAGTTATACTACGTAAAATGTAAAATAAGCTAACAGAGGATATAGATAAATAAAGTTTTTTTATTTTATTTTTTTAAATGCAGGCCATTTAGAGTAATATAAAAAAGTTTATGGGCTATATTCTAACTGGAAACAAAAAACCTTGTATTTTTACTATCTTACTTTACTGATCCCCATCGGGAAAATGTATGTTCTTATGACTTAGACTACCCACTCTACAGAATAGATGAAAGCCAATAAGAAAACTGAAATGGCTTTTTAACAACTAATTTGTTAAAATCTGGCCATATTGGAAAGTAACAAAATGGAAGCATTGCTCTAATCTTTAATCCTAAAATGAGATCACCAGCCTTGACTCAAAACAGCTGCATCTGCTGGGAACTGCTCCTTGCTGTAACTGAGGTATGCAATGTTTCTGGAATGCAAATGAATGGCGTTTGGACGAGTTTGCTGGGGTACGCCAGGCAGCTGGACAGTCTTCCCAGATACTTTATAAGCAAGATAGAAATAATTATGTAATAAATGTCTGATAAGATTGACAAGTGTAGACTGGGTATGCTGTAATTGCATAAGTGGTTTTGTCCCTTTATTTAGCAAGTCTCCGCAAGTTTGGAAAATCAGTTAATACCCAGGGACATTTCATAGAAAACAATGCATGAACCTATGTTGCCTAAACTATGTCTTGAATAATAAATAATTATAAGATCTAAGAATAGCAAACGTAATACTGATAAACATACCTTGACCTGGATTTACTGGATTTTGCCTAGGCTACTGGTTCTGAGGAGTCCTGGTGTGGTGCTGTGTGTTAATGCGCCAGACTGCCTAGCCTTTTAACTGCAAGGTTGGCGGTTCAAGCTCACCAGCTGCTCCTTGGAAACCGTATCCAGGGTCGCTATGGGTCAGAACCGACTCGATAGCACTTAACAACAACATCGGTTCTAAACTTTGTTAGGCTAGGAAGGAGGTAGAGGCTATTTAGTGGCTCAAGAAGAGTTAACACCCTTGTAACTACCATCTATGTAAATAAGTTTCACATAATTAGTAAGAAGAAAGCCCAGAATTTTGATGCAATCCTAATGAAGGACGGCTTACATGTGTTACTATTCCACACTAAGAAGAGAGTGATTATAAAACAGTCTGAAAACATCTAAGATCACTCATGGATCACTAGTGGACCGCTCTTAACACCATATCACCTTCAGGATTGTTGTTGATGTTGCTAGGTCTCGTTGAGTCAGTTCTGAGTCATAGTGACTCCAGGCATCCTTTACCTCCTCACAATTGTTGTTATGCTTGAGTACATTGTTGCTGCTACTGTACCAACCCATTTTGTAGGGGGTCTTCCTCCTAGTATTGTTGTTGTGTGCCACTGAGTCGATTCCGACCCGTAGTGACTCTGTATAGGGTTTCTGAGGAGCAGCTGGTGAGCTTGAACCACCGACCTTGCAGTTCAAACTGACCTTATGGTTGAGTGCTTAGTCTACAGTACCATACCAGGAAATAATTATATATACCTGCATGTGTGTTTGTACAAATGTGCCTTATTGACTGATTAAAACATCCAGTTCATTAGTATTTAGTCTAGTCTGACTCATAGCCATCCAATTTAGGGTTTCTGAGACTGGAAATCTTAATGTGAGCAAATAGCCACATCTTTCTCCCATGGAGAATCTGGTGGGTTTGAACTGCCAACCTTGAGGTTAGTAGTCCAATGGCTAACCCTTAGCACCACCAGGGCTACATGTTTCATTAACTACAAGTATTTAAATGTTAAAGATAAGAGACTAAGATGCCATTCTGAACTGTGGCATTCTGAAAATTATTCTGGAATGACATCCACACACAAAAACAGCACCAACTAGAAGCCAATAATGCAACTCCATGTTTGTAAAGAATTCTTACCTTCTGAATTTCTTTCTCTCCCTCTTTTCCTTATTCCCCTTCTTTTTCCCTCTCCCTTCCTCTCTCTCTCTCTGTTTTTCCCTGGAATCTTCTGACTCTTACAGCCACATCATTCCATTGCTAGTCTTTAGCCCCTACAACTCTAGACTATTTTTGACTCTGCACCTACCCACAGAAATCACCAAAATTTAATCTCCATCTTTTGTCTTATCCCTAGTGAACTTTTCAACCCGTTCATGAGCAACAGCATTTAATATCATTCTGTTTCATTTCTAACAGTTCTAATCTGATCAGCTTTGCTTGCAATTAACCAAAGTTTGTTTGGTATGGAAAAAATGGAAAGATTCTTATGAATAGGAAGAAAGAGAAAGGAAAACAGCCTTTCAATGTTTCTTCTCTCAGTGACTTGAAGAGACATTTAGGTAGCTATGGCACACAAAAAAAGTTGTTGATAAATAGTCTTACCTCCATCGGTTGAAGTTGATCTCTCAGAACAGGCAAAGTCCATTCTCTGAAATTTCATAGCTCCCTCCACCAGCCCCTGGCCACCTGCAACCAAAACTCCACTCCTGCACTGCCTTAAAGCTGTTCTGGACAGTTCCTAAAGGAAACAGTGTAGCATTTGACTAAAATTGCATAACATTTTCATAATCCACGCCTATTTGTCCTAAAGAAAAACCTGTTTTCCTGATCCAGGAGGATCATGAAGCAACCAAAGCAGGCGGCAAGGACACTGTGGCTTCTTAAACAATTAAAGTTTACTGAAGCTGACTTTTTGCCCTGTGGGTCTTATAAGATTTTTGAGTTCTAATTTGAGCCAGACCCTGGATTGAAAAAGAGGAAGATCTCCAGTGAGATGGATTGGCAAAGTGACAGCATCAATGGGCTCAAGTGTGGCAACAATTGTGAGGTTGGCCCAGGATCGGGCAGTGTTTGTTCTGTTGTGCATAGATAGGGTCTCTATGAGTCAGTTCTGACTCGATGGCATCTAACAACAATAACAACTGGATTGAAAGACAGAGGAAAACAAAAAGATGTACACATCATGTTCCTCTCCTCCAAAGAATGTGCAGCATTTTGGGGATCAAAGGTGTTAGAACAGTTAGTATCTACTTTGGAGGAGCACTGAGGACACAGAGGGGGAGAGAATGAACAAACCTTTGGGGGAAATTTTCACAAAAGGAATGATGCCTGAGATGAGTTTTGAAGGGTGAGTAGAAGCTTCCCTGTTGAATGAGGATTGAGGTCTATGGTGTTTGTTGATGGCAAAGAGAGTAGCATATAGAACATTATTCAGTGGGTGGTACCTCAATTCAGTGGCTCTGGGGACTCAATGGTACAAATCTCTTTTTCCATACAGAAGGACCCGGTTCAATTTCTGGCCAATTCACCTCATGCACAGTCCTCCCCAGTCTGTCAGTCTGTCAGTGCTATAATGTGGAACAGATTTCAGCAGAGCTTCCAGACTGAAAGAGACTAGGAAGAAAAGCCTGGTGAGGTACTTCTGAAAACAAGCCATTAAAAAACCCTATGGATCCTAATGATTCCATCTGCAACCAATTATCAGGCTGGTGTAGGACTAGACAACATTTCCTCCTGTTGCACAGAGGGTCATCACGAGGTTGGGGGCCAATCAGCTAACAATCACAACATTTGGGGCACTGAGAAGTCTGTATGGTTAAAACATAGAGCAAAGGCGAGAGATGAAGAAGTAAGAAACTTTGTAAAATGTGCTAATTTATGACAGAAAACAATTACAAATTTTGTGAATCGAGCACCCTAATGATTCTACACCTCAGACTCTGAACTTAACATATTATTTGTAATTTTAAGAGTGAAGCGTTGACAGAAAAAGTTCAATGTATGTTTAGTTATGCAATATGCTCACAAATTAAGTGTCTGGCTGATGAAATGACCTAGCTGGAGATAGGACATAGATCAACAACTTTCAGTGAATTAGAATAATTAAAGTCCATTTAATATTAAAGCTATTATTAGTGCACTGGGATATTCCGTTGACAATTCAGAAGACTCTTCCAGACTTTAGAGAGGCTCAGGACTGTCATTACTAAAGAACATCAGTGGTGGAAGGAGAAAGACGTTTGCTAACAAGGTCAACTGAGGTCGCGCTAACCTCATGCTTCTCCTATTTAAAAACATAACTTGCGTTTTAGAGTATTTTTAAGCTTTGATATGTTGTGAAGCCTCCTGACAGGTTGAATTTTGTCCAGCGTAATAATGAAGTCCTGTGCTAATATTGTTAACACAAATAACGAGAATAAACCACATTTCCCCACGTGATCTAGCAAACATATTGTCTTGTGGTTGAAACTTGGCAAGTTAATTGTCATAAGAACCCTGAAAGGAAGGTGGAATGAATTGGTAATTTTATCCCTAGGTCAGACCTCTGTCCTTAAGATTTCCCTGTTCCCACAGATAGGCAAACCCTTGAAGGAGCAAGTATTTACTATTGTTAGCATTTCTACTTTTAGTGAAAACACATTAATGGTTATAATTTGCTCCGTTAGTGTTGACTTTACAGCTTCACTGAAGTGCTTCTACATCCATTATTTTACTTTATATCTGCTGAATACTTAGGGCAAAGAAATGTTTTTCTTTGTTTCTTTCTTCATTTAGCAAGTAAAACATTAAGGCTCAGAAAGTTGAATTCCTTTGCCCAAGATTGCATGTCCTGAACTACAAGGCATGCTGTCTTATCTCCAAGTTTAAATATCCTTTCTACTGTATCATACTGTCTTAAACACATTCCCTTAAAAGGGAGGTGATTGCAGTCACTAAAATGCTAATGTGTTTGCCAGTTTAGCCCCAAGGATTTGAGCTAGCTCAGTGTCCAGCTTTCCTTGTTGCCGCCAAGGACCTGGCCAGATAAACACCGTATACAAATTGGCCTTTTTCCTTCTATCTTGACTTTGACCTCTCTTGTACACATCTAAGGAGACTGGTGGCACTGTGGAGTAAGTTTTGGCTGCTAACTACAAGGTCAGTGGTTCAAACTCACCAGTCATGCTACAGGAGAAAGATGAGGCTGTCTGCTCCCATAAATATTTACAGTCCTAGAAATCCTCTATAAGGTTACCCTGAATTGTAATCTATTCAAGAGCAGTGGGTATTTTACCCAGGATCTATCTACTGCCTCTACTTTTTCCATTGACACTACTGTTTATAGATTGTTCCTATGAAGACCATGAACTGCAGATCATAAATCTCAATCTTATGTCTGGCCAAACTCATACTTAGGATCCCAGGCTTCTAGTTATCTGTTGGAGTCCTGGGGTGGCACTGTAGGATAAGGAACTGGACCTCAAGGTTGGTTTGAATGGCAAGGTCAGCGGTTCCACTCCTTGGAAACCCTGTGCAGGGTTACTATGAATTGGAACAGACTTGATGGCACTTAACAACAACAACGAGTTATCCATTAGGGAGTATTAGACACAGAGGGACATAGGCATAGAACTAGCTGCCACCAGAGGACAGAAGCAGGGAAAGGGCTTTTCCATTCTACTTTAATCAAGTACACTGTTGGATCCTCACTGCATCTAATTCTGGCTTGTTGAGTCAGGGTCAAGCATGAAAGCATGTCATCTATTCAGCTCAGACCAAGATGGACATCCAGGGATAGGTCAGTCCAAGAGGGCTGCTGACCCAAGGTAGGCTGGGTGAATGGTGGAATAATGTAAATCTTATTTAAGAGGAAGCCAAGGTCATATCTAAGAATGCAATGCTGGATGGCGCATCTTTGGGCAAAGGTCAGTTACCAAGACTAAAGGCTTGAGCACTGTGGGGACCAATGTGTTGGTTGTTGCTGTTGTTAGGTGCCAACAAGTTGGTTCCAACTCCTAGTGACACTAGGCCCAACAGAACAAAATACTGTCAGATCCTGCACCATTCTTACAGTTGTTATGTTTGAGACCAATGCGGCTGTTAAAGCATGAATAATCCATTTTGTTGGGGATCATCCTCTTTTTGTTGACCCTCCACTTTACCAAGTATAATGTCCTCTTCAGAGAGTAATCCCTCCTGATAACATATTCAAAGAACAAGAGGCAAAGTCTTGCCACCTCACTTCTAAGGAGCATTCTGGCTGTACTTCTTCTAAAACAGATTTATTTATTCTTCTGGTAGTCCTTAGCACTTTCAATATTCTTCTCCAACACCAAAATTAAAATGTGTCAATTCTTCTACAGTCTTCCGTATTCATTGTCCAACTTTCACATGCATATGAGGGTATTGAAAATACCATGGCTTAGGTCAGGCACCCTTAGTCCTCAAGCTGATATCTTTTCTATTGAATACTTTAAAGAGGTCTTATGCAGCAGATTTGCCTACACAATTCATTTGACTTCTTGACTTCTGCTTCCATGAGTGTTAATTGTAGCTCCAAGTAAAATGAAGTCTTGGAAAAGTTTATTTTTTTCTCCATTTATCGTGATGTTATTTATTGATCTAGTAGTGAGGATTTGTGCTTTCTTTACATTGAGATGCAACTTGTTCTGAAGGCTATCAACTTTGATCTTCATCAGTAAGTATTTTAAATCCTCTTCACTTTCAGCAAGCAAGGTTGTATCATCTGCAATACCTAGGTTGTTAATGAGTTTTCCTCCAATCCTGATACCACATTCTTCTTCATATAATCCAGTTTCTCAGAACGTATCCTCAGCATACAAATTTAATAAGTACGGTGAAAGGATACAACCTTGGTTCACAAATCTGATTTTAAATCATTCAGTATCCCCTTGTTCTGTTATAACAACTGACTGTTGGTATGTGTACAGGCTCTTCGTAAGTCAAATTACTTGTTCTGGAATACCCATTCTTCATAATGCTAAATCCACAGTTTGTTATAATCCACATGATCAAATGCCTTCATATAGTCATTAAAACACAAATAAACATCATTGTGGCATTCTGTCCTCACAATAAAAAATCATCTGCCATTAGCAGTGAAATCCCTAGTTCCACATCCTCTTCAGTCTTGAATTTCAGGCAACTCACTGTTGATGTACTTCTACAATCATTTTTAAACTATCTTCAGCAAAATTTTACTTGCATGTGATATTAATTATATTTGATATTGTTCGATGATTTTCGCATTGCTTTGGGCCACCTTCTTTGGAATGGGCACAGATGTGTATCTCTTCCAGTAAGTTGGCCAGGTAGTTATCTTCCACGTATCTTGGTACATACAAGTGAGCACCTCCAGCACTACAGCAGTTTCAACTTGCATTTCATCAGTTGGTGGAATCTTGCTTTGGCCAGTGTCATCCCTGCAGCCTGGACTTCTTTCTTCAATACCATCAGTTCTTCATCATATGCTTCCTCTTGAAATGGTGGAGCATCAACCTCTTTATTTGGTACATGACACTGTGTACTTTTTCCATCTTCTTTTGATGCTTCCATCATCATTCAGTAATTTGCCCATAGAATCTTTCAATATTGCAACGTGAGGCTTGAATTTTTCCTAGTTCTTTCAGCTTGAAAAATGCAGAGCTCATCTTTCCCTTTTGGTTTTCTAACTACAGGTCTTTGGGCATTTTATTATAATACTTTACTTTTTCTTCTCAAGCTGTCCTTTGGAATTTTTTGTTCAGCTCATTTACTTTCTCATTTCTTCCAGTTAGTTTTTGTTGTTTTTAAGTGCCCTTGAGTCAGCTCTGTCTCATAGTGACACTGCATAGGGTTTCCAAGGAGTGGCTGGTAGATTTGCACCACCAACCTCGCAGTTCAAACTGACCTTGAGGTCTAGTGCATTAGCCCACAGCACTACACCAGGACTTCTCCTGTTGCTTTAGTTTCTCTAATCTCAAGAGCAAGTTTCAGAGTCTTTTCGGACATCCATTTTGGTTTTTTCTTTCTTTCCTTTCTTTTTAATGATCTTTTGCTTCCTTGATGTCACTCAACAATTCTTCGGGTTTTGGTTTTCAACTATTAGTGTCTAATGTATCATGTTCTTGAGACAGTTTCTAAATTCAGGTGGGATATACGCAACATCATATTTTATCAATGGTTGACTTGTTTTAATTTTTTTCATCTTTAGCTTGAACTTACATGTGAACAATTGATGATCTGTTCCACAGTTGGTCCCTGGCTTTGTTTTGGCTGATGATGTTAAACTTCTGCATTGTCTTTTCCCACAAATGTAATCAATTTGATTCCTGTGCATTCCATCCAATGAGGTCCATGAATATAGTCACTGTTCATGTTGTTGAAAACAGGTATTTGCATTGAATAAGTCATTATGCTTGCAAAATTCTATCATGTGGTCTCTAACATCATTTCTATCACCCAAACACTATTTTCCAACTAATAATCCTTTCTCTTTGTTTCCCACATACACATTCTAATCACCACTATCACTATGAGTCACAGTTGACTTGATGGCACTGGTTCATTTTGGTTTATTGTTGGACCAACATACAGCTGGACCGATGTTTAAGCATAAGGTGTATCTAGTTTTTGGCTTTAGGATTCGTTACAGGATGCAAGTATGATTCAGGCCAAACAAAGACCACTGTTGTTGACTCAATTCATGGTGGCCCTTATAGGACAAAGCAGGACTGTCCCCATTGGGTTTTCAAGGCTGTAATCTTTGCAGAAGTAGACTACCTCATCTTTCTCCTTCAAAGTAGCTGGTGGATTCAGACCACTGACCTTCTGGTTTGCAGTTGAATGCTTTAACCACTGTGTCATCATGGCTCCATGTACTTACGACTAAGGAGATGCAAAATATTAACCAAATACATAGATCTATAAATAGGCATCTGCAGTATAAAGACAAAAGATAAAAAGAGGAAAAGAAGTACCAGAGAGAAGAGGTGATAGGCAGTGGAAAGGAGAATGACAAAGAATAGCAGAGAGCCTAGTTTAATAGGAATCATAGGTAAACAAGTAGCCATGGACCAGACTGTTGAGTCCATGCATTTACTCAGAGCAATCTGCTGCTTATAAGGCAGAGAGCAGACACTAGGCTTAACTATGGAATCTCCAAAGGAGTCTTTCCCAAGATCATGGCAGGGAGTTAAAATAATTCTCTTTAGCATGAGTGATGGAAAATCTTTCGTGATACTACCTTGGTCCCAACATCCAGTCTTCCATCGATGACCCTCAATTATCTCCATCCCTAGTTGGGTTTTGTGGACAGAGATTTGGGTAGAAGAGACCAAGTCAGGCCAGTCTTTGTCATTTATCACCTTCTCCAGTACCTTCTATAAAATAAAGTCAAACTCTTAACACAGCTTATAATGAACTTCTTGATCTGATCCAGGTTCCTGATAGTCCCATGCACTCCTAATGTTAGATACAAACAGTACACAGCAGCCACACTGAACTGTTCAGATATCCATAGACTCTCTGTGTGTGTTCTAGCTTGCCTTGCTCCTTTGAAATATTTCTTCTGCCTGACATATTATTCCTGATCGATCCACTAGCAAAACTCATGAGTAGTTTTGTCTTGCCTTAAAGATGATCTCATTTATGTATAAATATAATCTCTTTTATGTGATATAGGGATTGAGGCATAGTCTGAATGGGTAAAAGAGGGAAAACAATGTTAAGATGCTTGCCTGTCCTATGAATCTTGGTTTCCCTTGCCTATTATTGTAAAATAGATACTTGAATGGGATAGAAAAGAATAGCTGGAAACATGATTAAAGCTTGCAAGCCTATCTTAGCCTATAAATGATTAGACATAAAAGGGGTTCCAGAACTTGCCCAGTGAAAGAGGCTTCTTGTGGAGCCTTGGTAGTATGTTGCACCTTAGGTGGAATCCTGAGCCCCGTCCAGAATCTTCTGAGGTGGGAAATTTCCACTTGAAAAGATAAGCAGACCAGCCTGGAGCAGCTAGAGGAACATAAGATACTTCTTGAAAGAAAGACTAGTAGGAAAAAATTGAAAAAAAAAAAAAATGGCAGTCTGATTGGCTATCACAAGAACAAGCAAGTTGTCTGCCAGGGAGGCATCAAGGCAAGCAATCAAGTTCCTTCAGGGCAAACCTCTTTCCAAGACTAAAACTCAAAGGGAATACATGAGCAGGCATGTAAGCTTGCTGGGAAACACATTGGTCTACTGATGAGTGGAAGTGGGGTTTTCCCACTTTCCCATTTCCCACAGCAATGAAGATGTGGGCTGAGTCCAACTATGTCACATAGACTGCTGGCAACCTGCAGTATGGTGAGACTTGACTGGCCAGAAGTATGGTGAGACCTGGGTACTCCTGAGCCCATGGACCAGGACATAGCCACAGAGGACTAGATCTGAGAGTGAAGTGTCCAGCTGATATGAAGTGAGGGATGATGCACAAGAATGCCCATATATGCAGATTGTACTCATTTGACCTAGCTTCAATGGCTGGAGGATCAGAACTCAACTAGAGGAAGATTTAAAAAAAATCGGTAAAGATGATAGATATATTTTATAAATTTCTCCTTGATTCTTAGACATCAATTTATTTGAGGACTATATGTTGCCAGTTCTAATTTATCCTCTGATGTTAGAGTTGCTACGTTTCCTTCCATTTTGCAGATAAGGAGTCTGGGATAAAGAGAGATGTTAAGTAACAACCTTTCAATGGTAGAATCAGGATTCAAACTCAGGTAGTTAACTCCAGAGTCTGTAGTTTTAATTACTACTCTATATGCTTGGTGGTGGTGGAGGTTGTATGTCACCAAGTTGGTTCCAACTCATAGTGACCCTGTATAGAATTTCCAAGGCTGTAAATCTTTATGGGAGCAGAAAGCATCATCTTTCTCCCACGGAACAGCTGGTAGTTTTGAGCTGCTGACTGATCCTATCTATATGTGTGGTTGTGGTGATGATGTGTCATGGAGTCGGTTCCAACTCACAGCAACCCTGTATAAGGTTCCCAAAGCTGTAAATCTTTATGGGAGCAGAAAACCTCAGTGGTTCTGTAGTAGTTTTGAACTAACTGACCTTGAGGTTAGAAGCCTGATTCTTAACCACTACGCGACCAGAGCTCCTTATCCTACATGAGTAGCAAGGTAGAATTAATTTCCACACCTTGATACCATATGATACCTTGTATACACTACCCCATTGCCTGGTGCTATTTTAACAGAAATACCACAAATGGGTGACGTTAAAGAACAGACATTCATTTTCTCACAGTTCAGGGTGCTTGAAATCTGAATTCACAGTATGGCTCTAGTGGGAAGTCCATTCTTTCAGCAACTGGTTGCTAGTGATCCTTGGTTCTTTGTTGACTTTGGTGACCTTCAAGTAGCATCTTTCTTCCCCTGTTTGTATTTGTTGGTCTCTGTATCTATGCTGTTCTTATAACTCAGAAATGATTAAGTTTAGGATACAGCCAACATGGTATGGCTCCACTTGTATCACAACGTAAACAACGTTCTGAAATAGGATTACATCCACAGGTACAGAGTTTGGATTCCAGTACATGTACTGGTTGTTGTTGAGTGCCATTGAGTAGACCTGGTATAGAGTTCCTGAGGCTTTAAATCTTCACAAAAGCAGAAAGCCTCATCTTGCCCCTATGGAGTAGCTGGCAGACTCAAACCTTGTATTTTGCAGTCCAGTGCTTATCACATGGAGCCACTATGCGCCTATGTTTTAGTTGACAGAACACCATCTTTAACAGTCACTTTCAACATCTGTGAATGATTAAGGTTGTCTGAGTTCTCTGTTTAAATTAAAAAAGCAAAGAGGACTTGAATCACTTACTGTTGAAGATTAAAGATCACAGACTTCAGTATGGACTATACTTCAACATAAAGAAAAGAAAAATCTCCACAACTAGACCGTTAGCAACATCATAATCACTGGAGAAATTATTGATGTTTTAAAGGATTTCATCTTCTTTGGAGCTATAGCCAATGACCATGTAAGCATCAGTCAAGAAACTAAAGGATGTATTGCATTGGATAAATCATTATCAAAAGAAATGGTAGTTTTTTCTCATTTTATTATTATTACTATTTTAAAACTTTTTTATTGTGAATTGAGTGAAGGTTTGCCAACAAGATTATCAGTTTACATTCAACAAATCATATACTTTGTTTCCTCTCAATGATTACAATCCCCTCCATGCTTTTTCCCTGTGGTTTCTATTTGCATTCCACCAACCTTCCTATCCCTTCTCAACTTTGTCCTCAAGGAAATGTTGCCCTTTTGATTTTAAATGATTTTCCATTCCATGGGGAGTATACTTTGCTAATGTCATTGTCTCCTACTATAAGTCTATCTGCTGTGTGGCTGAAAATTGGGCCATGAATGTGAGTTCCTT
>NW_006408524.1:19598348-19600343 GCF_000296735.1 Chrysochloris asiatica
GTCCCTCCTTACAATATGTCTGAAGTATGAGAGACAAATTTGGCCATCTTGGCCTCCAAGGAGCACTCTGGCTGCACTTATTTGAAATACTCTAAAACTCCCCTTTTTTTCCACACATCACACCCATCACACACACACTTGGGACAGACGTTACCTAACTTCTTTGCCTTCATAGTTCTTAATCATCCTTTATAATATAACTCTATTTATTTTGCTTATCCATTCCACTGTTTATGAAACTCCAGTTGGACTTCATTGCTACCCAATCACCTACAGTATAATTATATTGACCATTCTTGTGAGTATTCCTGACCTAGTATGTGAGTTTGTTTGAAAAATATACATAGGAGACAGATTACAGGGTTAAAGTTGGCTAGTCATGGTCACAAAAGCCAACAGTTGATAAAAATGATGACTCAGCTAAAGCTAAGAATACATTTACCTTGATTTTTGTGCAAATAGTGTAACTTCAAAGTTGCAAAGTGTTGTGAATGGTTAGGGTTGTCTTAGTTCCACTTTTAATTCAAGGAAGCTGTTCACAATTTAGAAGCTTCAATTGTTCTCCAAGGGTGAAGGCCATGCTGCATCTGAAGTTTCAGAGTCTTTTTTGTTGTTTCAGTTGGGTAGGTTAGGGTTTGATAGTATGATACCACCAGCCACCAATGATCCCTCCTATTACCAAAATTTTGTGCTATAGTAGAATTGAATGATTTGCTTAGTTTTCCGTTATTTTTTCCTTATGACATCATTGTATTTAAGTCTTCACAGTACAGGCCATTTTTCACTCCAGAGAGTTTATGCACACTTAATTACACTTGCTGTTGCTGTTAGAAACCTTGGAGTCAGGCATGACTCCCAGCGACCCTGTACACCATTGTCACAATTGTCATTATGTCTGAGTCTATTGTTCCTCCCACTGTGTCAATTCATCTTGTTGGGGTTGGGACATTATTGACATTTCTTAAACTGAAAGAACTGAAGAAAAATGTCAAGACTCAAGTTGCAATATTGAAGAATTCTATGGGCAAAAATATTAAAACAACACAGGATGTATCAATAGTATCAATAGAAGTTAGAAAGAGCATACAGAGTCATTATAGCAAAAATTGGTCAACTATCAATCATTTCAGAAGGTAACATATAATTAGGGATTTATGGTATCAAAGGAAGAAGTTCAAGCTACACCAAAGACATTGGTGAAAAACAAGGCTCCAGGAATTAATGGGATATCAATGAAGATGTTTCATAAAAAACAGATGTAATGCTGAAAGTATTCACTCATCTATGCCAAGAAACTTTGGAAACAGTTATTTGACCAACTGACTGTAAGAAAGGTTCTCCAACAGAATGAGGAAATTATTGAGCAGTATCATTAATACTGCAACCAAGTAAAATTTTGCTGAAGATGATTCAAAAATAGTTTCAGCAGTACTTTGACAGGGAACTACTATAAATATAAGTTGGATTCAGAAGGATGTGGAATGAGGGATATCTTTGCTGATTCATATGGATGTTGTCTGAAAGCAGAGAATAACAGAAAGATGTGTGCATTTGATTGACTATGCCAAATCATTTGACTGTATGAATCATAGCAAATTATGGATAACATTGCAAGAAATGGGAATTCTAGAACACTTAATAATGCTCATGCAGAACCTGTAAAGACACCAAGAAGCAGTCTTTCAAGCAGAACAAGGGGAAAGGTGTGATTCAGAGTTGTATCCTTTCACCATATTTATTCAATGTGTATCTTGAGCAAGTGATTAAAAAAGTTGTGCTATATGACAAAGAATGTGGCATCAGGATTGGAGGAAGATTCATTAATCTTTAATATGCAGATGACACAACCTGGCTTGTGGAAAGCCAAGAGGGCTTGTATCACTTACTGTTGAAGATCAAAGACCACAGACTTCAGTATGGACTATACTTCAACATAAACAAAACAAAAATCCCCACAACTAGACCAGTAAGCAACATCATAATCAGTGGAGAAAT
>NW_006408524.1:19601503-19613224 GCF_000296735.1 Chrysochloris asiatica
GAACCAACTCAATGGTACTTAATAACAACAATGTTTGCAAAGTTCATCCATATTGTAGCACATATCAGTGTTCCATACATTTTTATTGCCAAATAACATTCCATTGTATGCAATACAACATTTTATTTATGTATTTATCAGTGAATAGATATTTGGATTATTGTCACTTATTGACTATTACAAACAAGGCACACTGTGACTAGCAATGAACAGCGTTTACAAGTTTTTATGTGAATATATATATTCAAATTTCTATTGGGTCTATTGGCAAGAGTGGAGTCCTAGGTCTTATATGGAGTCCTAGTATGGTTCTGTAGGATAAACACTGGACTGCTAACCACAAAGTTGGTGGTTCAAGTCCACCAGTCACTCCTTGGAAACCCTACACATGGTCATTATGGATCAGAGCTGACTCAACAGCACTTAACAGCAACAAAATGGTAATTTTATGCTTGAATTTTTGAGAAACTACAAAACTGTTTTCCAAAGTGGATACGCCGTTTTACATTTGGATCTGCAGTGTATGACACTTCCAATTTCTCTACATCCTTGTTACTACTTGTAATGATCTGTTTTATTTTACCTATCTGGAAGGAGCTCTAGTAGCGTAGTGGTTACGAATAGAGCTGCTAACCTCAAGGTTGGCAGTTCGAAACTACCAGCCATTCTGTGAGAGAAAGATGTGACTTTCTGCTTCTGAAAGATTTACAGCCTTGGAAACCCTGTGCAGGGTCGCTATGAGTTGGAACCAACTCTACGGTACTTAACAACAACAACAACAACAACATCTGGTAGCATAGAGGATTATGAACTGGGCTGTTAACTCCAAGGTCAGTAGTTCGAATCCACAAGTCACTCCATGGGAGAAAGATGAGGCTTTCTGCTCCCATAAAGATTTACAGCCTCAGAAACTCTGTACTGGGTCGCCATGAGTCAGAACTGACTCAGTGACATACCACCACCACCACCACCACCATCCTAATAAGTATGCACAGTCTTGGTGTGGCACTGTAGGATAAGCACTGGACCGCATGGTCAGTTTGAACCAAAAGGATTGTGGTTCAAACACACCAACCTCTTCTCAGAAATCCTATACAGGGTTGCTGTGTGTTGGAACCAACTTGATGACACACCTACAACAACAACAATGGGTATGAAGTAGCATCTCATGGTGGTTTTTATTTGCACTTGGTTTGAACCACAAGGTCTATGGTTTAAGCTCACCAGGATTCCTGGTAGGCAGTTCAAAGTCATCACCTGCTCCTTGGAAACTCTATACAAGGTCACTATGAGTTGAAACCGACTCGATGGCACTTTACAGCAACAACAATGACAAATAAAGAGCACTGATAGAGCTATAGGATAAGCACTGAACTGCTAACCACAAGGTCGGCAATTCAAACACATTAACTGCTCCCAGATAAAAAGATGAAGCTTTCTCTTCCATCAAAGATGTCCAACATCAGAAGCTCTACACAGGTCACTGTGAACCGGAACTGACTGGACACCACTTACCAACAACAACATTGACAAATAGTGGAAAGAATCTCCTCATGTGTTTACTAGACATTTTTGTATTTTCTTTGGAAAAATATCTAGTCAAGTCATTTGACCATTTAAAAAATAGGTTGTCTTTTTTTATTATTGAATTTTAAAAGTTCCTCATATGGATCTAAGCCCAACCTCAGATATATGATTTACAAATATTATATCCAATTGTATAGATTATTTCTTAACTTTTTGGAAAGTATCAGTTGCAGTTAGTAATCCAGTTGTTAACCTAAAACGATCATTCACTAGTTCAGTAAAACTGTCCTCTGTATCAGGCAGGGGCAACATTATTATTACCTATTTGAAGATAAGGAAACTGAGGCTCAAAAAATTTTTGTAACAGCTTCCCAATATCACAGGGCTACTACGTGGGTAGTCTAATTTTTAATCCATTACAATCTGAAACAATGCAAATTTATGGCAAAGTCAGAGGTTCAAACCCACCAGTTGCTCCTTGGAAACCCTATACTGGGTTGCTATGAATTAAAACCTACTCAGTGGCACTTAACAACAACAACACTTGCTTTCAAAATAAGTTCAGAGACCCCTCTAAGACTGAAACTCAAAGGGAAGACATGAGAAGGCATGTAAGCTTGCTGATGATCCCACTGGTCTACTGGTGACTAGAAGAGGGGGAAAGGCAGCAATGAAGAAATGGGCTGAGTTCAACCATGTTCCATAGACTCCCATTGACCTGGAGATGAGAAAGAGAACAGGAAATGTTGGTTGGTCCAAAGTGTGGTGAGACCTGTGGACACCTGAGCCCATGGACAAGGACATAGCCACAGAGGGCTAGAGCTGTGATTGAAGCATCCAGCTGATATGAAGTGAGAGGAGGCGCACAAGAACACCTAAAGTTGCAGATAGTACCCATTTGACCTAGCCTCGATGGCTTGATAATCATAATTCAACTAAAAGAAGATTAAAAACAAAACAAAAACAAACAAACAATTTTTGATAAAGGAAACAAGGATAAATTGCTACAATTTGATGAACTTGACCTATACTCATTGAGGTAGTAACTCTAAATACTAACAGAGAGGGAAGGAGTCTTCACATCAAGTATCAATGCTATCCCCTCTGTACACAGGGTAGATAGGGATAGGCAACTTAGACATTGGCTACCTAAAATGAGGGGGCGATAAAGGCACGAAGTGACTGCCTTACAGGGTTTCAAGGGGGAGTTTAGTTTAATAGTGTGTGAGGGGAGAAAGAGTTCCCACTGAAGAGTTTTCATCTTGTCTAGATGGGTCTGGTTAAAAGAGATGGAGATAAGATTCTTATGATTTAATTTTTCCCATGAGTAATTGTGACTGTCACAATTGTAAAGGTAGAAGTTTTGTAACAAAAACAGGGAAGTAGTTAATCTTACAGTCCAGAAGAAAAAGACCCTAGGATCATCAAGGGAGACGAACACAAGTGAAATGTAAAACCTTATCCAGAGAAGCAGCGACACCAAAGATGGAGGCAGAGATGGGGACATGGAGAGAGGGAGCAGCTGAGGACTCCAGATTCATGGGAAGAAAGGGACTAAGAGCTGGTGGCCAGGAGGCAGACTTGCAGAATGTGCCCTTTGGTGGTGTAAATTATTATATATGCCTGAGTGTTTAAAAAAGAGAGAGAAAGATATACATATATATATATATATATATATATATATAGAGAGAGAGAGAGAGAGAGAGAGAGAGAGAGTGCTTAAGTGAATAGAGAGAAATACTGTTAACTGATGATACATGGAGGGATTATAATCATTGTAATGAAACAAGGCGTATGACTTGTTGAATGTAAAACTGATGATCTGTGCTCTGTAAACTTTCACTCAATCCACAATAAAAACCTTTAAAAAAATTCAGTTCAGTACAGATGCACTGTATCCATGGTTTGACACCTGCATTAGAAAGTTTTTACTGTGAAAAGGAGACCCAGGTGTGCTATTGAGCAGGGCATCTTGCAGTATCTCTAAATCCTGAAAGTGCTCAGGATGCATAATTGGATCTCATTTTATTTTTCAATTACTGACAAATTCCTGACCCGCGGTCCAAATTCATCCTGGTGTGGTGTTGTGGGTTAACTCACTGGACTGCAAGGTTGGTTTGAACTGTAAGGTCAGTGGTTCAAGCTCACCAGCTGCTTGAACCTATACAGGGTCACTATGAGTTAGAACCAACTTGACAGCATTTAACAACAACAACAATTTCTTCTTAGGACACAAAGAAAGTGCTGTAACTTTTAAAGCCCTGCCACAGGGCATTTCATTTATCCTGAGTTTCTTTGAATCATACAAGTTACTTGCAGTCTAATTTCTGCGCACTGGAGCCAAGTCTTTTAGACCACTGGCCAAATATTGTGGTTAGAGAATGGTACAGGTGGAATTGAGCTGTGATGCTGTTATTCCTTTATAATCAGGTAGAAGGCAGCTCTGACTGATGACAAGATGGATTATGTTTTTACCAGAGAAAGAAAGAAAAACAATGCTAGCACAAATAAAAAGGCCCCTCCTGGGTTTTCATTAGCATCAAATCTTACTTGGGAAAGGTTTCCCATGTGCACCAATCTTTCCTTCTCTCCTGCCCTGTTCCTCATGAATCTGGAATGATTCCACAACCTTTGCTGCAGATTAGAGTTGCTGAGTAAACGATTTCTTTACAATTTGAAAGTTATAGACTTACAAATCTCTTTCTGGGTCTGTTGAAAGAGCAGGAGTGGCAGCAAACGTTTCTTATTTCAACACAAAAGGTATTGAGACATTATTGAATTCCTCTCTCCCTCCCAGTTGCCTTAGGAAGACAAGTGTTGACATTTTTACCTGTTTCAGGGAAGTAGAGCTAGAGGTACAGAGAGTTGACAATGAAGACAATATGTACAGTTTTAGGAAAAGAGAACCTTCTGATTTCGGTTCTAAGAAATATGACTCCCCTCTCGACTTGCCTGTTCTTGTGTTCCTGAATGAACACACACATACTCTCTAAATTAACTCTGACAGAAATGTTATTATGATAATCATGTATGTTATATTCACTTATGCTAAATAGCTTTGCTTTTGTTTTTGATTTCCTAAGGTTGCCATTTTATTATTGGAAAGGTATGGTTGAAAAGAGACTTTCTGGAACTACTAAGAGAGACCCAAAATTTCTGAAACCCAGCTTGAACAAAGAAAGGAAGGAAGTCACTATTTACTGTTTTTAAGAATGGCACAAGGTACTTGAAATAAATAAGATATAACATTTCATTTACTGGTCAGAGCCTTCTTATCCATCTGAATGGATGAAGCCAAGGGCTGTTAAGTACAGAAGACAAGAAGTAAGATTAGGTAGATTTCTGGTTTTTTGTCCCAGTTGATCAGTGTCCCAGCAGTTGTATTTTGGGTCTGGCAAATGAGTTGCTTCAAGCTGCAGCTGATATTATATATCAGCTCTCCCATCCCCCTCCACACATACCAGGGAACTTCAAAAAATTCATGGGAAAATTCCATTGTCTTTTCATCTTATTTTTCCAGGAACTTTTTGAAGCCCCCTCGCACATACATCTGACTCCAGTTTCCAATGAATTACTAAGGGTAAGGGGAAAAAAAAAATAATTGCAGAGAGTAAGACTGTGTCCCAGAGAGTGAGTGAGTGTGGATTCAAATTGATCTCTTTCTATTAATGAGTGATGCCAACTGCGTGAGAAAAAGACACATTTTTCCATCATGATGATCATGTTTCTTCCAAAATACAGTCCAGTCTAGTCCCACATGAGACACTCATATTTACTTAACTCTTTTTTGTTGCAACTTGAGAAGCACTAGCCCTAAAATTATTTTGAAGGAACATTTACCTGTTACCTGGGCTTGCTATATAATCTCTCAGAGGCATAAGTTTGGGTGGTTCCATCTGTTCTTAAATAGTTTTCCTCCAAGGCCCAAATTATTTCCATGGGGATGCCTCATCCATTCTCCCTCCACTGTGCATACCCTAATCTTATAACAATTTATCCAAGGCCATGCAAGAAATATGTGCTGATACTGGGTTCAAAGCCAGGTTTTTTTTGATGCTAAAGCTTTCAGTCTTTCATGATGTCCTTGCTAGATACTTTATATGTGTTATCTCATGCAGGTCTACACGAAGCCAATGTTATGTTATGTTACGCTATGTTAAGTGTCATCGAGTTGGTTTCGACTCATAACAAACCTGTTTAGGGTTTCCCAGTATTGACTGATGGGTTTGGACCACTGATCTTGCAGTTAACTATCTAGTACTTATTTTACAGTGCTACACCAGGACTTTACACATGGCCAAAACTTCTTTTAATGGTGTGACGTCGAGACCCAAGAAGCCATAATTCTGAAATCAATAATCAGATAAAGTTATCTCTATGTGTAATGGGAGAGATGATTTATAATAAAGAAGGTTCTGAAAAGATCTAGAACGCATGGCCACCATACACCTTTTGGTTGGGCTCCAATATTTTCAACCAATATTTACTATGTGTCTGCTATCTTCTACAGCCTGTGGTAGATGATAAGTAAGTTCAAAATATAAACAATTAGAGCCAGTCATAAGCAAAAGCAGTGGTCTGTGCTCCCTGGTTAGAAGTCCTACTGTTTTTAGTGACCATATGTTGTTGTTGTTAAGTGACGTCGAGTTGCTTCCAACCCACAGCAACCCTGTATAGGGTTTCCGAGGAGCAGCTAGTGAGCTTGAACCTCTGACCTTGCAGTTCAAACGACTTTGCAGTCTGGCGCATTAACCCTCAGCATCACACCAGGACTCCAGTGACCATATGTTGTTGTTAACTGCCGCCAAGATAGTTCCAACCCATAGCGACCCTGTATAGGGTATGTTTTTGTTGTTAAGTGCTGTCGAGTCGGTTCCAACCCATAACAACCCTGTACAGGGTTTCTGAGGCTGTAAATCTTTATGGGAGCAGATAGCCTCATCTTTCTCCCAAGGAACCGCTGGTAGTTTCGAACTGCTGACCTTGTGGTTCACAGCCCAATTCATAACCAATACACTACCAGAGTATAGGGTATAGTTAGCCCCAAATCATGGTCCTGCCCCATTCCCATGATCAGTTTCATAATGGAGATTGTGATCCACAGGTTTCCATTGACTAATTTTGAAAGGTAGATTACCAGCTCTTTCTTCTTAGCCCAATAGTCTGGTAGCTCCACTGAAACCTGTTCAACATCTTAGCAACACACACGCCTCCAGTGACAGATGAGTAATGGCTACACATGAGCTATACTGATCAGAAATTGAATCCTGAGATCTTGCATGAATGCTAGAATTCTGCCACTGAATTATTCGTTTCAAAGTAGAGGTATCATGGATTGAATTGTATCCTCCCAAAATATGTACCAACTTGGCTAGGCCTTGATTCCCAGTATTGTGTTGTTGTCCTTTATTTTGTGATCTGATAATTATATCAGATTTTATTATTTATTTTAAATCTATTTTATGATTTGTTTTAAATCCTAACCTCAACAGGTCATTGAGACAGGATTCGTGTAAGGTGAGCCACTTAGAAAACAGCTGACTCAAAAAGGAGAGAACAGTACCTCTCTAGTGCCAACAAAGAAGAGCCAGAGTGGAGTGTGTCTTTTGGACCCAGGATCCTTCTGCTGAGACTCTCCTAGACCCACGGGGAGATAGATGCCAGTAACATGGAGATCTCCAAGAAGCATTGGACACATGGATGTTGAAAGGAAATAAGGAGCTGTACTCCTTGGAATTCTAACCTCCGAAACTGTGAGAAAGTCCTGGTGTGGCGCTGTAGGTTAATGCACCGGATTGCAAAGCCATTTGAACTGCAAGGTTGATGGTTCAAGCTCACCAGCTGCTCCTTGGAAACCCTATACAGGGTCGTTATGGGTTGGAATCAGCTCGACGGCACTTACAACAACAAAACTATGAGAAAACAAATTTCCATTTGGTAAAGCTATCCACTTGTGGTATTTCTGTTATAGTAGCACTAGATATGTTTCAAGTCCTCTTCACTTTCAGCAAGCAAGGTTGTATCATCTGCATATCGCAGGTTGCTAATGAGCCTTCCTGCAATCCTGATGCCACGTTTTTCTTCATAGAACCCAGCTTCTCATATTATTTGCTCAGCATACAGGTTGAATAAGTATGGTGAAAGAACACAACCTTGTCGCACACCTTTCCCAATTTTAAAACATTCAGTGTTCCCATGCTCTGTTTGAACAACTGCTTCTTGGTTTAGGTACAGATTTCTCAGAAGTACAATTAAGTGTTCTGGAATACTCATGCTTCTCAATGTTGTCCATAGCTTGTCATGATCCACACAATCGAAAGCCTTCGCGTAGTCAATAAAGCATAGGTAAACATCCTTCTGGTATTCTCTGCTTTCAGCCAAGATGCATCAGACATCAGCAATGACATCTCTCATTCCATGGCCTCTTCTGAATCCAGCTTGAACCTCTGGAAGTTCTTTGTCAATGTAGGATTGTAGCCTTTTCTCTATTACCTTTAGCAAAACTTTGCTCGCTTGAGATATCAAAGAGATTGTCCAATGATTTCCGCATTCTATTGGGTCACCTCTCTTTGGAATGGGCACAAATATTGATCTCTTCCAATCAGTCGGCCAGATAGTTGTCTTCCAAATTTCTTGGCAGAGATGAGTGAGTGCCTCTTGTGCCCCCTCACTTTCTTGAAAGATTTCCATTTTTATTCCATCAATTCCTGGTGCTTTGTTCTTTGCCAATTCTTTCAATGCACTTGGGACTTCCTCCCTGAGTATCATTGGCTCTTGTTCATATGGTACCTCTTGAAATAGTTGAACATTAACCATTTCCTTTTGGTACAATGACTCTGTGTATTCCTTCCATCTTTTCTTGATGCCCTCTGCATCATTCAATAATTTGCCCAGAGAATATTTCAATAACAAAAGTAGAGGCTTGAATTTTATCTTCAGTTCCCCCAGCTTAATAAATGCTGACTGTGTTCTTCCCTTTTGTGTTTCTGACTCTAAATCTTTGCATATTTTATTATAGTATTTGGTTTGCCGATGATACAACCTTGCTTGCTGAAAGTGAAGAGGACTTGAAACATTTACTTATGAAGATCAAAGAGCACAGCCTTCGATATGGATTGCATCTCAATGTCAAGAAAACAAAAATCCTCACCACTGGACCAATAAACAACATTCTTATCAATGGAGAAAAGATTGAAGTTGTCAAGGACTTCATTCTTCTTGGATCAACTATCAACACTCATGGAAGCAGCAATCAAGAGATCAGACGACGACGTATCACATTGGGCAAATCTGCTGCACAGAGATGTCAGCTTGAGGACTAAGGTGCACCTGACCCAAGCCATGGTATTTTCAATAACCTCATATGGATAGAAGAATTGATGCCTTTGAGTTGTGGTGTTGGAGGAGAATACTAAAAGTGCCATGGACTGCCAAAAGAACCAATAGATCTGTTTTGGAAGAAGTGCAACAAGAGTGCTCCTTGGAGGCCAGGATGGCTAAGCTTCGTCTCTCATACTTTGGACATATTGTCTGGACGGAACAGTCGCTGGAGAAATATGTCATGCTGGGCAAGGTGGAGAGTCAGAGAAAAAGAGGAAGACCCCTAACTAGATGGATTGGCCAGGTGGCATCATTGATGGACTCAAGTATGGCAGCAGTACTGTGGTTGGCCCAGGATCAGACATTGTTTCGTTCTGCTGTACATGGGTTTGCTATGAGTCGGTTCCGACTCAATGGCACCTGACAACAACAACAACAACAGCACTAGATATGCATATGAAAGTTGGATGAATAAACTAGACCCTAGAAGAATTGATGCATTTGAATTATGGTATTGGCAAAGAATATTGATAGTACTGTGGACTGCCAGAAGAACAAACAAATTTGTCTTGGCAGATTATAGCACTAATGCTATATATAATGCTCCTTAGAATCGAGGCTGGCTAGACATCATTTCTTGTGCATTGCACATGTTGTCAGGAGAGACCAGTCCCTGGAGAAAGACATCATTCTTGGGAAAGTGGAGGGTCAGGGAAAAAGAGGAAGACCCCCAATGAGATGGATTTATATAGTGGCAGCAACAATGGGCTCAAACATAACAACAATTGTGAGGATGCCACAGGATCCAACAATGTTTCATTCTGTTGTGCATTCATGGGGTCACTAGAGTAGGAACCCCATGAATGCACAGGAACAACTAGCCAGCACTGGATAACTAGACTGGAGGCACTCATGTCAGATGCAGAAATGATGGGGCCAACATGCATTTCCCAGAAAGCAAAAGATTAGGTTGTCACGCATTAAACATGGAAAGAAATGTCAAGTTGTAAACTATTTGTTCCAGCAAAAATGTGTTCATGACTGTAATCATGTAGAACTGAGCCAACTGGTACCACATCCTTAGGTGGTAACTCCCCTCCTCCTAACCAAGTGGCCAACCTTTACATTTCAAAAGACTTTAAGCTGATGCTGACCTTATCTATAATCAGTCATTGACTCCTTTCCTTTGTTCTCTAGGTGTATAGACCGCCCTCTCCACTGAAATGGTGGAGTGCTTTGTAGTTTTACTTAGCTGGCCAGCTTTAAATGTATTATTCCTCAACAAAACTCCTTTTTTCCCCCACTCCTAACTGAGTATGAAATTGTCTTCTTTGATACCCCCATAGATGTTCTGGCATCCTGGTGTGGTGCTATAGGATAAGCACTGGACAGTTAACCATAAGGTTGGTGGTTCAAACCTACCATCTCCTCCTTGGAAATGCTATACAGGGTTGCTATGACTTGGAATCACTTGAGGGCACTTACCAACAACAACAATAGATGTTCTAGCTCCCTTCTTTCCAATTCCTAGAGAAGAGATCCAGAAACAGCAGCTGCACTACAATTCAAGCTCAATTTAAAGTATTAGTTTTTCCTATATGAGCCATTAAACATTATGGTTCAACAAAAGCATACGTCCAGCACATTCAATGGAAGGGAAGTAGCATCTTAAGAACCAAAACCATCTTTTTGTTTAGGAAAGACTCTGAAGACTTATTCCCTTTAGGGTTGTAAGCTGTGGAGTAGCACACCAAGACAGCAACACAAAGCTGAAGAGAATGGGGACTGTGGAAGGAAGAAAAGCCACCCCCAAACCACCTATCCTAAACACCTCAGGTGCACTCTCAGGTCTATAGGCAGCCCACCACAGCTCCATAAAGCAGGACTTGGAGAAGGGCCAGAAGTTAGAGCCTGAACTTCTGGAAAGATTCAACAGTCATCAAGCGACTAGTTTTTCAACTTAAGCAAAAAAACAACAACCAACAAACAGAAATATTTCAGATAACTTTCTTAAGGGCAGGCCAAGGAATGGGGAAGAAAGGAGTTGGTGAAATATATTTCTATTATCAGTGATTGCTCACCCTTTGTAGAAAGGAATGGAATGTTAAGATGGGACAGGTAAGCAAGAGTATGACCAATTTGGCAGGCCACGTGTGGTGTTGTGGGTTAATGCACTGAACTGCAAGGTTGGTTTGAACCACAAGATCAGCTGTTCAAGCTCACCAGCCACTCCTTGGAAACTCTAAACAGGGTTGCTATGAGTTGGAACCGACTCAAAGGCACTTAACAACGACATCTTTTTATAGGACACATTTGGGTTGTTTGGAGATGAATTTTTGTCAAGTTGGTAAAATATTTTATAATTCTTTGAAAAGTTATTTGAACTGAAGGGGGAGGCAACATTTGGCAATAAGAGCCATTAGTAAAAAACAAAAACAAAAACAAAAAAAATCTCTAAATTTCACAGGTGACTTTTCTTAAACAGGCAATGTAACGTCCTCTTCAAACCCTCCCGCCTCTGAGATGACAACAACCAAACAAACAAACAAATAAACACTGGTCTTCTTCCAAGACTTCTAACACTTACAGCTTCAGCTAAAAAACAGAATTTCAAAACTCAATCTGTTTTATTTGAAATTTTATTTTTAATATATAGATTAAAAAAATAGATTTACCTTTTGCTATTAAATTTTGTTATTGTTATTTGTTGTTGTTATTGTTAAGTGCCGTCGAGTCGGTTCCATAGCGACCCTGTACAGGGTTTCCGAGGGTGATTTACTCCTTTATGGGAGTAGAAAGCCTCATCTTTCTCCCACGGAGCAGCTGGTAGTTTCGAACCACTGACCTTAAGGTTTGCAGCCCGATTCGTAACCA
>NW_006408524.1:19613894-19616096 GCF_000296735.1 Chrysochloris asiatica
TTCTGAACTCTATCCCTGGATAAATGCTGCCCTGTTGATTGAACTAAGAGTTGCATACCTCCCTGCTAAAATCTTTCATCTTATAAGTCTGTCTACAGTTTGGTTGGAAGTTGAAGATAAGTTTGAGTTCCAGGCTTGAAGGGTCACTGGATGCAGTAGTGTCAGACACTCCAACAATCTCTATCAGATCAGTAAGTCTGGTCTTTTTAATTATTTTGAGTTTTGTTCCACATTTTTCTCTCACTATATCCAGGACCTATTGTGGTCCCTTTCAGAGCCATTGGTAATAGTAGCTGGGCACCATCTAGCTCTTCTGATCTCAGGGCCATAGAGGCTGAGGTTTGAGTAGACTGTTAGTAATCTGGACTAATTGTTTCCATGTGTCTTTGATGTTTTTTCACTCTTCATTTCTTCACATGGGGGGAGACCAATATTTGTACCTTACAAGGCCACTCTCAAACTTTTAAGGTCCCAGTCATTGCTCACCAAAATAAGATGCAGAACATTGTTTTTGTGGACTAAGCTATGCCAATTGACCTTGATATCTTCTGACAGTGTGGTCCTGAGCCCCCAGGCCCAGCAACCATTCCTTCAAGTATTGGGTATGGCTAAGAAGTTTTCATAACTTTATACTCTGTGTGCTCTACCATATACATGGATATATTTGCAGCACATACACATGCATACAAAGATTAGTCAAAATGCATAGCTACGAAATCATAGAAACCTTCATTAAACAAAAATATTAAAATGTGAAGGTGTTGTTTCCCAAGATATCCTTCATCTAGGGCAATGGTCTTCTGAAGGTGGTACTTACATTTCTCTCAAACCCTACCCCAAAGAAATCGGTGCTCTTCTTTTATACCGTGTTTAAATGGCAGACCCTTACAGGACTTAAATCATGCTCCTCTTTAACGGTCTTTGAGTTTGGAGAACAAAAAGAAGCTTAAAGAGATAAGAACATGGCTGTAGAATGGATAGGATAAGGTTTCCCATCAAAATTCTCACTGAAAATCCCGTATTTTTCTTGAAGGATAAACAGATGTATTGTCATAATGTAAAAATGTTTCAATATTTCTTAATGCAACTTCCCTGGCCTTTTATTATTATTATTATTTTTTTACCAACATGGTTTTCAATTTTGTTAAAACATCTTTATAATAAGCCCCATGATCTCCTATATCCTTCTAGTAAACTAATTAATATTCTTCCTTTAGAATTCAAAAACAGTTTTCACAACCTTTTGAACTGACACCTCTTCCTTGAATTTAACGAGCCCAGGAGTACTGGTGTGGTGTTATAGGTTAAGCACTGGATTGCTAACCACAAGCAGTTCAAGCCCACCAGCTGCTCCTTGGAAATCTATACAGGGTCACTATGGGTCAGAACTTACTCAATGCCATTTAACAACAACAAAGAGAACTCTGAAAAGGAAATCAGGAAAACAATATTATTTTACAACAGCTATCCAGAAGACAAGGAGTCCTGGTGTGGTGCTGTGGGCTAATGTGGCAGACTGCAAAGTCATTTGAAGTGCAAGATCAGTGGTTCAAGCTCACCAGCTGCTCCTTGGAAACCCTATACTGTGTCGCTATGAATTGGAATTGACTCAACGGCACTTAACAACAACAGCTCAAAAGACAAAGTTCTTAGGAATAGATTCAGCTAGAGCAACAAAACACTACTAGAAGAAACTAAAGGACACCTGCCTAAATGGAAGAATATAATATGTTCATACATAGTAAGACTTACATTGTGAAAATGTCAATACTATCTGAAGTGATCTATGGATACAGTGTAATTCCAATCCAGACTTGATCACCATTCTTTAATGAGATAGAAAATCTAATCAATCTTAAAACTTACTAAACAGCCAAAGTAGTCAAAAGATCATGGCATTGATAGAACAACACATAGACAAATAAAACAGAACTGAGAACGCAAAAGTAAATCCTTCCACCTTTAGGCAAATGATCTTTGACAAAGGACTGAAACTCATTAATTGGGCAAGATATCTCTTTAATGGTACTGGCAAAACTGAACGTCCATTTGTAGAGTTGATTTTTATACATATTTTATGAGCATTGGAATTTAAGGCAGAGTTTCAGATTGTAAAGATGTAAAATAGATATATGCAGGGTTGTTTTAATTAGATGGTGTGGATAAGCACCAAATTGCTAACCACCAAGTTGGTGGTTCAAG
>NW_006408524.1:19616292-19633864 GCF_000296735.1 Chrysochloris asiatica
TCAAGTCTATTCCTTGTGTATTACAATGTCTTCATTTTTGAACTCTTAATTTTGCTTCACTTTTGGTCAATTGGAATTTGTATTCAAATAATTTTATCAGGAATGGTAGATGTAATATGGGTATAACTTATTAACTTTTTCCAGAAAAGATTTCTATTGCTTTCCCATAATTGACCAAGTCTAAAATTCTTGATCTGAAAACTCTTCATTGAGGGCAAAAATGTTGCTTCATTACCTACTGGCATTTATGATTATAAACGAGAAACTGAGCTAAACTGATGTTAATTTTTCTGTGGAAAATCTGCTTTTCTTATGTGGATCATAACTGGTTTTAATTTTTATCATAGATGTGTGTATACATTCAGATGTCTTGAAGTCTGTGTTGTTTCTTACACTTCATGTGGAATATGCACAGAGTGTTCCTTTATTATACTTTGGATTATTTGTTTTTCTATTTTTTCCAGGGTTTCATTCAGATATAATAATTATCTTTAAATTGTTTGTCTCTATTTTTCTTGACTGTTTACCATGTTTTTTCTCTTTACTGTTCTCCTCTTTTGGTATCTTTACATTACGCGCTGGAATTATTTTACAAATTTGTCCTTCATAAAGCTGATTAAATTTTATACATAAATTCTACCCTTCTTCAATGTAAACTTGAATTCTGCTCTTGTCCATTCTGAGTCATGTTGTGGCACTGCAGGTTAATGTGCTGGACTGCAATGTTGGTTTGAACCACAAGGTTGGTGGTTTTAAGCTCAACAGCTATTCCTTGAAAACTCTACACAGGAATGAGATGAGTCAAAACCGCTCTATGGCATTTAGCAACAACAACATTTACTGCTTGTGATTCATTATTTAAAAAAATAAATATGGTTTGATTTATTAATATTAGGAAATATAAGTGTTTAACATGTTTCAATTTACTGTATGTTTTTAAAAGATAGAAAATTTCCCAATATATGTGGAACAGGAAAATATCTATACAGCTTTTCCCATCCATGAAATAAAATTGTTGAAACTTTCACTTTTTTTCAAAGTCCTCTTTGTATTCAAAGGTATTGAGAATATTTCTATAGCAGTGTTTTGATTGGAAAAATAAAACACATTGTCCAGCATTTATACACAAATGGAAATTCTAAGTTTTCTATTTTATGAAAATTGTGTGAATGAGAACAAGTTCTCATTCTTTGTTACATTTGTATACTGGAATTCTGAACCATTTTACTTATTTTTTAAAGCATTTTATTGAGTGAAGGATTACAGAGTCAATCATCAATTTTACATTCAGCAAATCATCTCAATGATCTTAATCCCCTCCATACAACAGCAGTTATCCCCCTTCCTCCCTGTGGTTCTGATTTCCATTCCATCCTCCTTCCCAACCCTTCTGAACTTTGTCCCTATGTAAACATTGCTCTTTTGATCTTGAATGATTGACCATTTCATAGTGAGTTAACTTTTCTAGTGTTGCTGTCCCCTCTATATACCTATCTACTACTTTGCTTAAACTTGAGCCATGAGGGAGAGTTCCATTCCAGACCTGAAGGGTGACCAGGGACCATAGTCTTAGATTCTTCCAGGCTTTGCCTGGCCAGCCCGTAAGCCCAGTCTTTTTTTTTTTTTTTTTTTTCTTCTTCATAATTTTGAGTTTTGCTCTATATTTTCTTCCACTCTATCTGGAACCTTCTAATGTTCTCCCTTTCAGAGCAGCTGGTAGTGGTATCTGGGCACCATCTAGTTCTTCTGGTCTCAGAGTTTATGGAACTGATGGTCACAAGTTCCTTTAGTCTACTGGAATAATTGTTTCCAAGCATCTTCAATTTATCCACACATGGAGAGACCAATATTTACACCTTAGGTGGCTTCTCATGAGCTTTTAAAATCCCAGTTGCTACTCACCCAAGTAGGATGTAGAGCTTTGTCTTTACAGATTATGTTATGTCAATTGACCATAGCGTCCACTGAGACTATGATCCTGAGACCCCCAGATCTAGCAACTCTTTGCCTCATTGATTTTGGTAATATCTAGGAAGTTTTCATCATTTTCCTTCCAGTGTGGTGTTGTAGGATAAGCACTGGTCTGTAAGACTGTTTTGAATTGCAACGTCAACTGTTCAAATCTACCAACTGCTCCTTGGAAATCCTATACAGGTTGCTATCAGTCAGAACTGGCTTGACAGCACTAAATAACAACAACAACATCAATGTTCCACCACATTCATAGGTGTGTTTGCAGCAGAAGGAAATACCTGTGTACAAACATCCTCTGTCAAACCCTAATATATTTGTGGGTGTACTCCCACTCTCCCTCCCCTACCCGTTCAGCCTGTGTTTCTGTTCGCTGTCATTGAAAGGTTATATAGGTAACAGTACATACCTCTCTTCTTTCTAACCCATACATTCCTCTCTGTGTCTTTACCTGTCTTCATCATTCTTCTGCCAACTTCCCTCTTGTTGTACATTGTCTTCCCCATCATCTGAGCTAACATGTGTCTACTCTTTAGCCAGTGAATTATTCTGCCTTCCCTTGCACCCCTGATAACCATCCAAGAATGTTTCTTTTAGCATGGAAACCTTTTCTTGAGTTTTTCAATATTTGTCTTTTTGTGATGAACTAATTTCACTCCTTTAAGGTCACCATCTTATGAGGTGTTTTGTGTATTCATCGTGATTCTTCAATGTAGTATTCCATTATATGTATGTGCCATTTGTTTATCCATTCTTCCATTGATGGGAATTTAGGCTGTCTCCATTTTTTGCTGTTGTCAACAGTGCTGCCATGAACATGGGTGTGTATATATGCACTTGTATCCTGGCTCTTATTTCTGGAGGATATATACCAAGATGAGGAATTGCTGGGTCCTAGAGAATTGCTATTTCCAGCTTTTTGAGGAAGCGGCATACTGATTTCCACAGTGGTTACACCGTTTTACAGTCCCACCAGCGAGGGTGTATCCACACCGTCACTGGCATTTGTTGTTTTCTGTTTTTCTGAACTTTGCTATTAATGATGGGGTGAGATGTATGCCATTGTTTTTACTGCAATTTATTATTATCTCATCTAACTCTATTTTGGAGTCCTGGGGTGGCACTGTGGACTGTAAAGTCAGTTTGAACCTCTAGGTTGGTGGTTCAAGCTCACCAGTCACCCCTTAGAAACCCTATACAGGGTCAGTATGGGTCGGAACTGACACGATAGCCCTTAACAGCAACAACAACTCTATTGTAAACATACACCCTAGCCCACAGTCTCAGTTTCTAGATCTTACCTTTCTGTAAAACACAGCTTTCTTTAAAATACAGCATGATGACTATGAAAAGAGCGAACTTCCAACAAGATAATTGGCATATCATTGGAAAACACAGAGAAGACCATCTCTATAAATCATTCATTACTGGTCTCAAGGAAAATTGCCAGATATTATCTGGTATATTCAAAACAGAAAAACAATGATCTGTTTGAAACACAGGTACAAATAAGCAAAAAAAAAAAAAAAATCAGTTACTATTACTGTTTTTCCATTGAGTTGATTCCAATTCCTGGCACCTCCATGTATGCAGTATAGAATAGCTCCTTACGGGTTTCAAGGCTGTGATGTTTTGGAAGCTGGTCACCAGACCTGAGTTCTCAGGCACCTCTGATTGGGTTTGAACCACCTACCGTTTCAGTTAGCAGCTGAGTACTTGACTGTTTTATACCACCAGCTACATATGAAACCATTGTGAGCATTAGTTAATTTTTAAAGAATTTAAACAATAATGTGTTTCACTGCAGTCCCATTACAGTGCCTATTAAAATGCCATTCTGTTTCCCCCTGGAAGCCTTATTTCTGGAAAAACATTTTCAGATATGATAATGAGGTGGGTTGACCCTACTCAAGTGTCTAGTCATTCCCAGCAATCTTGAGAATACTTAAGAACATCCATCAGGCCTCACTAGCCTCCTGTGCTTGTCAAGGTACCCCCCAGATCTCATGGACTGAACCTTTGGGTCAGAGCATTGAAGACTTGGCTTAATTAAGACTTGGCTTAAATGTTGTTGTTAAGTGCCATAAAGTTGGTTCTGACTCATTGTTATTGTTGTTAAGTGCAGTTGAGTCTATTCCAACCCATAAATACCTTGTATAGGGTTTCTGAGGAGCAGCTGGGGAGCTTGAACTGCCAACTTTGCAGTTCAAATGGCTTTGCAGGTGGCACATTAACCCACAGCGGCACACTAGGACTCCGTAGTGACCCTGTAAAAGGTTTCTGATGTTGTAAATCTTTACAGGAGCAGAAAGCCTCATCTTTCTCTCTCTGAGCAGCTGGTGGATTCAAACAACTAAACTTGTGATTACAGTCCAGTGCTTACCCAAGGCCTATTTAAACCAGTATCAGTTCTTAACATCACTGTGTGTCAGCTACTCAGGTTAACGTCTACAATCAAGGACTCTGGAGTACAGGGCTGAGATATGCTATGTTCAGGGCCAGCTTTAGGAAGCAGGGTTTGAATCCATGCTCTGACTGGGTGACCGACTCTTTGGAATGTTCCTGATTTTAGTACTGAGAGTCTTGCCATCTAAGAAGTCATCAGTCCCAAGATGACTTGTCAAGCTAGGAGCGTGGGAGTCTCAGGTCAGTGATTTAATTCTTTAAGTCTTTGGGGTTCTAAAGAAGGTTCTGAACCAATGACTGTTGAACCATTTTCTGGATCGGCTCTGACCTTCTGGAGCTTATTTTGGCTAAATGCCTAGGGAAAATTTCCAGTTCTTATCAGAATTATGAATAAAGGCAGAATATAAGGAAAGAATATCCTTTTAGGAAAACCCCATATTCTTAAGTTTTCAAGTGTGATCTATTACATGAAAATTCTTGATTCTCTGATAACTGTCATATGACACAAATCTGAAGCCTCAATTTTCTTATCCTAACACGGCATGGCAATATTTACTTCATACTTGTGAAGCCAAACTTCTGTGTGAAACTCTTACAAAATGTGGTACATTGTAGGTACTTGATTTGAAATGTATTTATTACTATAAACACACTTTTTATCATGTATTTAAAATGTATTTAATGTACTGTAGGATAAGCAGTTGACCAAAAGATCGGTTTGAACCTCAAGGTTGGTGGTTCAGTCACCAGCCGCACCTTGGAACCCCTATATAGGGTCACTATGAGTCCAACCGACCCAATGGCACTTAACAATATTATTATAATTACTACTATTATTCTTATCCATTCATTAATTAGGTATTATATTTTTAACAAAATAATGCCTGAGTTCTATATTTCATAAGTGCATTATGCTAATATCTTTACATCTTCCTTTAAACAAAAGCATAATTGGCAAAAAAAAAAAAAAAATGTAGCATGTGTATATTATATACATAAAAATACAGCAACTACTTATTGAGTAATTACTATGTACCAATCCCTGGGGATATAGTTTCTGCTCTCCTTGCTTAGATGTGTTCACCGAGAAGCCCATGCAGAGTGTAACTGATCTTAGTACATCTGAACCTTGAAGGTCACTCTGACTCAGTCTCTGTTGTCCAGTGACTTAATCCCATACACAGGTCTTGAGTGGTCACCTAAACTCTGTTGGACATATGCAAGAAATAGAAGATTGCATCATTTTCCAAGGCCATCTATCCCAATCTGAGAGAGCTGGAATGGGGTGCCATCTCCCTTACAGTGAATCCAGGTCTCCATCACTGCCAACATAGAATGGCTTTTCATGTACATTTCCAATGACCTTGACCACGTTAAAATCACAGCCAGCATATCCCCCCTGTTTTTCATTTTACACAGTAATTTATAACTAAGACATTTCTCTTCACCTGCCATTCCTCTGCCTGCTACCACTGGTCACCTCTGCCCTTCCTTTGTTTCAAAGAGAGCTGATGCCACAACATTTGACTTGATTAACTACAGTGCCCCACTTGGCTGCTTGCAAAGTCCACTTGCCCTCCCAAGTAGCAAGGACTCCTACTGCCATCATAGGCTGAAGCCTAGGCAGTTTGTGCTCACATCAGCAAGAGATCCTCTTCCCTTGGGGATCTGGTGGCTGTTTGTTGCTGGCAAGCAGGAACAGCAGGAGAGCTGTCATCGTTTGCTTTGTCTAGGTCCCTGTGGCCTACATCAAAAGAAACTTCCGGATTTCTGTTCCCCCCTTAATGAAAGTACTGAAAGAGAAGGTAGGGAAATGGGAGAGACAATCTAAAGATCTTGGCATCTTCTGTCTTCTACATTTGAAAGGGACAGATCCAGGACCTGGATTATATATATTTAAACAGACATTGTTTATTAGGAGAAATGTGTATGCTATGCCTTGTCCCTTGTTCTTTCTCTACCCTTAGACTCAGCACCTGCCTCAGATTGTATCTAGTCCCTTTCTCCCTCCCTTCACTGCTTCTCTTCTTTCTTTCTTTCCTTCTTCCTTTCCCTCTCCTCCTCCTTCTAACTTCTTCATTAATGGCAAACATTGGCTGAATGCCAATGATGGAGTCCTGGTGTGGTGCTGTAAGATCAACACTGGACTGTTAATCACAAGGTTGGTGGTTCAATCCCACCCACCAGCTGCTTCTTGGAAACTCTACACAGGGTTGCTATGAGTCAGAACTGACTTGAAGGTACTTAACAACAACAATGACAATGATGTGACTTGCATTATCATGTTTTACATAAAGAATCTTCCATAGGTTTCATACAGACCAATTATGTAAACATTGTTTTCATCATCATGTAATAGACATGAAGCCTAGTCACAGAACAGCAGAGTCACGTACTCAGCCTTATCTGTACCCTTCCTCATTCTTGCCAATAGAGGGTAGGCAAATTGCTGGAGACAAACAAACGGGCAAATAACATTAAGGCTTATCTGAGAAGTTTCAGTCTCATTTCAAATGCTATCTTATAAGGAAGACTCAACAGTCAATGACTGGGCTCATATTCAAGTTTTGTCTTTTGCTTATGGGGCAGTTTAGGATGAGTTCGCTCTTCTCTGTTTCCTCGTCTTTAAAATAAAGAATAATGTTAGTGCCCATTTCTCAGGGTTGAAGTAAGGATTAAAGATGATTAAAGATGATAACCTGTGCAGAGTGATTAGCATTGTACCTGGTGCACAATGAAAGTTCTTATATCTTAGCCCTCACATCCTCTAAGAAGTAAAGGTTAGAATTAGAGGCTTTATACTTTTACCTGCAGGCACCAATTCCTCCCCTCTCTAAAGCTCAGCAACATTCATATAAAGGATGTGGATATAGTAGACACATCTTTAAAGTTGTGGGCAGGATAATTTTGGCAGTAAGCCGAAATTGCAAGCCCATAGTACAGGGCAGTAGAGGAGTCCTGGTGTGGTGCTGTGGACTAGCGTGTCAGATTGCAAAGTCATTTGAATTGCAAGGTCGGTGGTTCAAGCTTACTAGCTACTCCTTGGAAACCATATACAGCATCGCTATAGGTCGGAATTGACTCAACGGCACTTAACGACAACAACAACAACAACAGTGCAGTGCAGGTAGCTTCTGCCTTGCCTGCGATCCTTTGCTTCTCATAGGCTACACCCTCTCCAATTTCATAAAAATGATGTGAAGTGGCTTACAAAATGAAACTACCCTAGTGATGAAAAGAGACAGAAAATTGATATCAACTGAGCATCTGCTACATAACAAGTACATTTGCTTGCACTGTTATCATTCATTCTCAAAGCAACGCTGGAAGATGTGTGTTAACCACATTAATAGGAGAGAAAACTATTTCCCAGAGAGAAGTGCTTGCTCAAAGCCAACAAGCAAATGTGTTCCAAAGTAAGGTCTTACACACAATTTACATCCAAAATCCAAGTTTCTGCTATTTGATCAAGTTCTTGGATCAATCAATAGATGCTGAATGTATCCATGATTACTGGCTTCCCATCTTTGGATTTTCCTTGTCTGTGACAGGCTTTGCCTCTAGCATTCTACGTTCATTTCTGTGATACTGACAACAGGAAACAGTGTCCAAGGGTCTGGGTTCAAACCCAAACTCTCCATTTTACCTAAGGGACAACTCACACAAGACTCTTTGAGCCTCAGTTTCTTTATGTAAGAAACACAAAAATAAAACTTCTTTTAGGGTATAGAGTCAAGATTAAGAGCTGGTTAGGTATAAAGTGACATTTTAACCCCTAAATCATTTTATTATACAAGTATAAGGACTTTCTAGTACTGTTTCTATTGCTGTGACACTTGGAAGACTCAGGGGCCTGTAGCTTCTATGCAACAACATACACTCTCCTTAAGTCAGAATGATAAGAATTGTGTAGAGGAAATGGCCAGGACCCAGTTTTGTATGTAAATACAAAATGGTGGTTCCTGGGGCTTCGTCATGAAGGAGTTATTCCTGTTGCAATATGCAAACAATGAGGAAACCATGAACCTTTGAGGAAATGTTATGCCTGAACTGTCTCAGGAGTGGACTGACTGAGTTCTCTAGAATGGGGAAATTTGCCTCATGATATGGCCGAGGGTTTTAGGAGCAAAGGTCTGTTTCTACCAATATAGCTTGTTTATTGACTTTACGTGCTGATCAGTCACTGTTTCCTGTTGTCATAGTGATCCTGTATAGGGTTTCTGAGGAGTGGCTGGCTGGTAGGTTTGAACCACCAATCTTGTGGTTTGTAGTCCAGTATTTATCCTATAGCACCATATCAGTACTATATTGTTTTTGTTAAATGCCTTTGAGTCGGTTCCAGCTCTTAGCGATGCTGTATAAGTTTCTGAGGAGCAGCTGGTAAGTTTGCACCATAAATCTTGTGGTTAGCAGTCTGGTGTTTATCCTATAACACTACACCAGGACTCCATTGTTGCTATTAAGTGTGGTGGATTGGCTCTGACTCACAGCTACCCTGCATAGGGTTTCAGAGGCCAAACACCTTTTCAGGAGCACAAAGATTCATCTTTCTTCTGCAGAGCCTCTGGTGGGCTTGAACTTCGGAGCTTGAACTTCTGAGCTGATCTCTCAGTTCAAACTGACTTTGCAGCCCAGCACATTAACCTACAGCGCTACACCAGGATTCCAGTTCTAGTCAGAACTGTGAAAATCTCAAGTTCTCTGACTTCATGGAATATAAATTTTAGAAGGTAAAGATAAATAAATAAACAACCAAATAAGCAAAAGACAATTTCAGGAGGTAGTGGTGTTGTAAGATAAGCACTCAACTGGAAGGTTAGTTTGAGCTGCAAGGTCAGCAGTTCAAACTTACCTCTGCTCCTTGGAAACCCTGTACAGGGTTGCTATGAGTCAGAACTGACTCAATGGCACTTAACAACAATGAATGTTACAAGGAAAATAATACAAGGTGATGGAGTCGAGAGGCCTTTTGAATTCGGAATCAGGCGGGCATTCTAAGAATATGAGAACTAAACAAGAAGGAACTAGCCACATGGAGTAATAGGTTCCCGTGTGCCCATCTACACTCTGCTCTTCCCTAGTCTAACTCCATGAAAAGAGCCATCCAGGCTCCCTTGTCAACTGGCATCTGGATGAGAGAACTCCGAGTGCAGGAGGAGGGACAGGTTGGACGTTTATTTCTTCGACTCTTTCCTTGCTTTGATGCTTAATCTTTGCAGAGGCGGGGGCTCTATGGGGTGACCCCTCTTCATAACTCCGACTATTATCTGACTCCAGTCAGCTTTAGAAACAATGACAACTTCTCCATGTTGGGTCCCTGAGTGGCATCAATAGTTAAGCACTTGTCTACAAACCCAAAAGTGTCTCTGAAGAAAGGCTTGCCAATCTATGTCTGAAAAATCAGTCGTTGAAAACTTATGGGGTACACAGTTCTATTCTAACACACACATGGGGTTGCCAAGAGTCAGATTCAACTTGATTGCAACTGCTTAGTCCATTCTTCTTATTGCTACTATTGTTTTTGTACCTTTCCTAGTTGCTCCTTGGAAACCCTATGTAGGGTCACTATGAGTAGAAACTGACTAGATGACACTTAACAATAACAGCAGCAGCAATAGTTGTTCCTTTAACCCTAACCCACACATCTCTCTAAGTGGTTTCTTGATTATAGTCTCTGCATTAAAGCATTTGAAATGAATTCTGCTTCTTGCAGAAATTCTCATGAAAAATTCCCATTCGAGGCATAGCGAACAGCATTATTTTATGGACAAGAAAAACTAAGTAGCTAAACTTAGTATGATTTAGCTGGAGGTTGGCAGCAAAGGGAAGCATTTTCCTGTTTGAATCTCAGGACACTATAGGAAGTTCAGGCAGGTTTTATTCCCATAGTATGAACAAGGAACCTGAGGCTCCAAAGGGTAAACAACTTACCAAAGGGTAACACAGATGGCCAATGTGAGAATCGAATCTCAAACCCAGTTTTTTGGATCCAAACTCTGTCATTTCCTCCCCATTCCCAGTTCCCTATCAGGAAGGTGGGCAAACACATTCAGGGATATTGTTCAAGGACCAGCTTACCAGCTTCATAGCAGCTCACAGAATCTGTCACGCTCCAAAAATATACAGCTGGTATCTTACTGTGGCAGGAATCTTCAGAAATACAGAAACCCCTCTGTTATGTGTTGAATTGTGCCCCTCTAAAATGTGTGTCAACTTGGTTAGACCATGATTCTTAATATTATGTAAATATCCTTTATTTTGTGTTATAAATCTTTGCATCACTTCCATAATGTTCATGAAGAAGCCCTAGGCAGCCGGTGCAAAATGGCGGAGCAGGCAGACACACTGAGCCAACACTCTGAGACAAAAAACATGGGAGATTGAGTGAAACAGATACGGATGGTGATTCTGGAACCCTGAGCAGCATCAGAGGATAGGACAGAGAGATGGATTGAGTGCCAAAAAGAAGGAAAAGCTGACCAGAAACAACCACAGAGAGTGCTAAAATAAAAAAAAACCACAGGCTAACCTTTGGCTGATATGGAAGAGTATGACCATCTTGAACTTTTATAAGCAGCTATTGATACACTTCAGAACAACAACAACATTGATACAATAGCCTGCAGGCACAGGACATAGCTGGAGATTGGCAGCAAAGGGTACCATTCTACCTTGTTCCTGTGCCCTCCAGGTAGCCTGGAGTGTGGCCAGTCCCACCCTAGACAACCTAGAGGCCAGTGGCACTCCCTCCTTCAAGCCTCTGCTCTGCCTGGGATTGGGCGCTGGGCATAGCACCCCTACTTCTAGAAACGTGTGAACCTGCCCTGAACTACAAACAGAGAACTGCATTCACAGTTCAGTCTCCATCACAGTCACCAGGAGACATGTGGTGAGTGCCTGAGAAGGCACCAGTACACAATCATCAAATAAATATAAATAAGATTTCACAATGCCACAAAGGAAACAAACATTTTCAGTTTACACAAAGAAACAAAGTGTCAAATAAGTGACCAAAATACTGAGTCAAGAAACATAACACCAGAAATGGTATTGGAACTAACTGACAAGGAATTCAAAACAATCCAATTTAAAGTACCTTCAGCGGATTGAAAGAATGATCATGCAAACTGTAGATGAAATCAAGGAAAACAGACAAAATTATAGAAGAATTCAGGGAACAAATGGACAAAATAAATGAAAAATTATAACAATTCAAAAACAATAATTTGAAAACTAGAAGATTAACACTAAGACTTCAGGATTAGGTACTACAATGAGAGGTCAAAAGTAGACTAGAATCAATGGAAGGCATAATTACTGAATTTGGAGACAAATCTCTCAATATTCATCTGCTAGAAGAACAATCAGAAAAAAAGGATAAAAGAATTAAAATAATCCTAAGAAAGACTAAGTTTTTTTGGGGGGACACTATCAAGAGGAACAACTTAGGTGTGATTGGAATTTCAGAACAAGAAGAGACTCACACTGAAAAACATACAGAATATTGTCCAAGAATTATTGGAAGAAAACTTCCCTACCATAAGAGAAGACAAGAAGTTAGCCATTCAAGAAGTTGAATGAATTCTAACAGGATATACCCCAAAAGAAAAACACCGAAGACATTATAATCAAACTTTTCAAAACAAAAGACAAGGAAAGAATCCTGAGAGCATCTCAGGAAAAATGAAACCTATAATGGAGAACTAATATGACTAAGCTTTGATTTCTCAGCAGAAGCCATGCAGGCAAGAAGAAAATGGTATGGCATACATAAAACTCTGAAAGAAAAAAAAATGTCAAACAAGAATCATATATCCAGCAAAATAGTCCATCAAATATAATTGCAAAAATAGGTAATTTTTAGATAAATAGAAATTAAAATAATTTCTAGAAACCAGACCAACCATTTTAAAAAGATTAAAAGAAGTTCTTTGGACAGAGAACCTACAACAGCAGATAATAATCTGAGACGAATGTACGTGATAATATTACCTAGGCTCAACACAGATTTTGTTGTTGTTGTTAAGTACCCTCGAGTAAATTCTGACTCATAGTTGGTTCCGACTCATAGAGACCCTGTATAGGGTTTCCAAGGAGCGACTGGTGAGCTTAAACTGCTGACCTTGTGATTCAAACCAATCTTGCAGTCCAACACATTAACCCATAGCGCTACATCACACTATAAAAGTATTCAAAATAAAGCAGATCTCTTACTGAAGATAGAGAACCAATGATATTACCAAAAAAAAAAAAAAACCCACAAAAAAATCCAAATAAGTTGTTAGCCATGCAAAATTCTGTCATGTGATCTCCAGCAAAATTTCTGTTACCAAGGCCATATTTTCCAACTACTGGCTCTTCCTCTTTATTTCCAACCTTCCCATTCCAATCTCAAGTATCTGAGCTGGGAAATTTGTAAGTGTAAGGGAAGGTTGATATCAAGACACATGGAAATCTCCAAGGAATGCCAGCCCACAGATATGGAAAGAAGACACTGACTTTTCCCCAGAGCAAAGAAAGAGAGAAAGCCTTTCCCTAGAGCTGGCACTCTGAACTCGGCTGTCTAGCTTCCTACAGAGGTCAGGAGTGCACTGTAGACTAAGCACTGAACTGATAACTGCAAGGTTAGCAGTTCAAACACACCAGTCACTCCTCGGAAACTCTATACAAAGTCACTATGAGCCGAAACCAACTCAACGACGGACGCAACAACAAGAAGAGCAACAGCATCCTCAACTGAGAGAGTAACTGCTTGTTAAAGTCATCCACTTGTGGCATTTCTGTGAGAACAGCATTGTAGAACTAAGATATCCTCCAAGAAAATATGACCCAAGATCCAAAGTGACCAAGAAAATCCTCAGGTGTCATTATGGGGAGTCATGTTGGTAAACCTTGTAAGTTGACAATCCTGTTCCAGAGACCATGCACTAACTTTACCTAAAGCAATTCTTTCTCTTAAAAATGTAAGTAGTCAAAAGAACTTATTTTAAAGGAACTGAAGAAGTTGGATACTTATTAGTCACTTGATGAAAAATGTATAAATGTAACTATTCTGAAATTCAAATAAATAGAGTATACAGAGATGGATTGGCCAAGTAGCAGCATAGAAGGACTCAAGCGTGGCAACAATAGTGAGGTTGGCCCAGGATCGGGCAGTGTTTCATTCTGCTGTGCATAAGGTTGCTATGGGTCGGTACCGACTTGATGGCACCTAACAACAACAACAACAACAATGCTTTTTAAGGTTAAGATTTCTGTATAAAGAGTTCTTTTAAAGTCAGGCACTATTATATAGCAATATCATAATTTTTAGGTCATCTTTATGAAAATTATAATACAGATCTAGGGCTAAAAGTAGAATTTACTCTTAAAAGGTGGAGTAGCTCACAGATAAATCCAATATCCAGCAATAAATCAATCCTTGCAAGACTTCCACAACCCACCTTCCTCATTAGCTTCTCATTTGCAGTTTAAAATATCTATGTGCACCTCTGCAATATACCAATAGTTAGTCCTCCAGGGGTTTACAAGCCAGATTGAGCATCTGGATTTTGCAGTGAATCCTAAAGGTCACCATATTCAGAGTGATGGAAATAGATGGATAGATGAGTATGTAACAAACACATCCACAAAGACAAACTGCTCCTGCTGGCCCAGGCCACTCTCTGCAAGCTTAGATGCTTTAAGACCACATGGGTTTCTGTTAAAGGACGAATTGTTATATGGCTTTGGAAAAAGTCAGTGTTTCCGTTTCTTTCTCTTCCACTTGGCATTTTGGAGCCTGCTGACAGGATTCACACTAGTTTTTGGCTTGATTTCTGAAAAGTTTTTTTTCCCCCTTAGTATAGTTGAGCTTAAAGAAAAACAGTACAAAGAAAGTATTAAGAAGAAAGAAATCATGCTCCTGATGATTTTGAAGAACTCAGCATTGACTCAGAGCCCAGGAAAGGGACATTCGTGTATAGAAAATTGAGACAAATGCTATTCATTTTATTTGGCAATAAAATCAACAACGGAAACAGACTTGTGCACTCAAAACAATGAATCCTAGTGAGCGTGTGAGTGCATGTGTGTGCACTTATATGTTTAGGGAGAGATGATGTACATGCCCTGCCTCGGGGACCTAACAGAATCTGTGGAGGAGCTCCCGGTTCTTTAACAACCACTCAGATAAAGTCCATCCCAAGATTGCCCAAACTTGCAAACCTAGCTATGATCGCTTGATGATCAAAACTTGACTAAAGGAAGATACAAAAATTTTGGTAAAGGAAACAAGTGTAAATTGCTACAATTTCATGAACTTGACCAATACTTATGGATGTAGTAGCTCAAAATACCAACCAAGAGGGAAGGAATCTTCCCATCAAGGATCAATCCTATTCCCTCTGTACACAGGATTAATAGGGATGGGCAACTTAGACATTGGCTACATAAAATGGGGGTAGGGGCAATAAAGGCAGGAAGTGACTTGCTTATACGTTTTCAAGAGGGAGTTTAGTTTCAGCGTGTGTGGGGAAAGGTAGAATCCCCCAGTGAATAATTTTCATCTTGTCTAGACAGGTCTGGTAAAAAGAGATGGGGATAAGATTCTTATGATTCAATAGTGAGCAATTGTTATCATGACTAATTGCAACTATCACAACTGTAAAGGTAAAAGTTTTGTAACAAAAATGGGGGAGTAGTTAATCTTACATTCCAGGAACAGAGGACCCTAGGACCATCAAGGAAGAAGAGCAGGAGTGGAATATGGGACACTATCCAGAGAAGCAGCGACACCAGAGATGGAGACAGAGTTGAAAACATGGAGAGAGAGAGCAGCTGAGGACTCTAGACTCATGGAAAGAAAGGGACTACAAAGAGCTGGTGGCCAGGAAGCAGGCTTGCAGAATGTGCCCTTTGGTTGTTTAAATGATTATATAATTCCTGAGTGTTTTTGTGCACATAAAAATAAAATGCAAAGCAAATCAACAGAGAGAATAGAAGCAAATACTATTGAATGATGATGCATGGAAGGGGCTGTAATCATTGCAATGAAACAATGAGTGTAAAACTGATGTTCCTCCATGTAAACGATCACACAATTCACAATAAAAACTTACACACAAAAAAAGATTGGAATAACAACAACAAAAATTAACCTTTTCGCCACAACTGAACATGGATGAAAGACCTAAATGTGAACCCCAGAATTATAAAGGTTATCAATGAAAAAACAGGGACAAATTTAAGGGGTCTAATATAGGACACACACAGACTATCAAGTATTTGCACAAACAGAAGACAAAAGATGATTGGAACATACTAAAAAGAAAACCTTACGTGTATCAAAAGATTTCACCACAAGAGTAAAAAGGTAGCCCACAGAATGGGCAAAAATATTTTACAATGACATATCAATCTATATGAAACTACAACACCTCTAAAGGAAAAAGTCATAATCAATTAAAAAATGGGCACAGGGCACGAACAGACACTTCACTGAGACATTCAGGCAGTCTAATTAAAAAAAAAAAAAAAAATTGAGAAAGGGTCAGATTTAGTTTCAGAAGCATAAAAGTTCTGAAAAACCGTCTTTGACAAACATCGATTTTCATTTCCTGTATTTAAAGTATGTCGATGAATAGGAAGTCCTGGGCCATGTGAGACTATGGGCAAAGATGGCCCCTAAGTGGTGAGGAGGTTGGGAAGTTGTTTTTGCCATGCCTTTTTATCTAGTTACAGGTCACAGAAATGGAATTCAAACACATTTAGGAAAGAAAAGATAAAGAGAGGAGATTTATTAGATGATTTCTAGGGTAATTCACAGCTGAAGGAAGAAAGGTGGCTTAGAAGGGGATGTGTGGGTGTGACTCAGAGACCGCAGCCTGTGACTCAAGATGACCACAACTTGTTAGCCATCCTTCCTGTACTCCAATGGTGATGGTTCAGGGGTGGCATTCTTGTTTTCCTTGCTGGAGACCTGCATTTGGCAGATGGCCCGTGAGCCTCCTGAGCAGTCAGCAATCATGTGTCAGTAGGGAGTTGTCAGTTGCTATGATGCTGAATAGATTTCAGCAGAGCTTTTAGACTCAGATAGACTAGGAAAAAAGGACTGGCCATCTACTTTAGAAAATCAGTTAAGGCAAACCCTATGGATCACAATGGACCAATCTCCTGAGTCACCTTGAGTCCGGGGTACACTCGATGGCAGCTCTCACCACCACCAATATCCTTTATGTCTACCTGCCTGTGTTTGATTTCCTTCTCCTCCAGGGCAAGCACGTTGTTTTCTTGTGTTTGTGGGTAGGGAGGGAAATGCCGTCACAGGCACTTTGGAGCATAATCTGTTCTGTTAGCTCTAGTTTAGACTAAACTTCCCAGAAATAGTCTGGCTAGTTCAGTTTGGGCCGTATGTTCTTCCCTTGACCAGCCACGGAGTCTCAGTCAACTCTGTCCACACTGGGATCTCCATGGTCCAGAGACCAGAGTTTGTACAAAATAATCAACTGTGGAGAGAGGATAGTAGTGGAAGGGAACTGCACAGATACCCACAATGCCCCCACAGCAGCTACAGGATGTTAACAGGCTGAGTTGGCTTGTAATGATCATGTTCAATGTCCTAAGTAATAATCACTTCCAAGTTGAGACCCACATTTTGAAGTTGGGGACAGACTTTGTGTTTTCACGTCGCATTTAGAGTAGCAGGCAAATAGCTCACCCTAGCCTCTAGGTAGTGTATACTGTGGCATACTAGCCCCCAACATCACCTGGTGCATCTCCCTCTCCCATCATGCTGGACTCCACTCACATCCTGGAGAACATCAGACGTTTTCCTTCTGTTGGCTTTACTGTATTGTATTCCTTCTACTATTAAGGTTTTTCCCTGGCTGTTAGCCTGAGTAAGACATTCTCATCTTTCAGGATTCATGTCCTCAGAGCGGGCTTCACTGAACACTCTATTAAAGTAAAGCATCTCTCTTTTATTCTTTATTAAGCATGCTTCTAATATATATATATAAATTTTAAACATGCTATATATGTGTGTGTGTGTGTATGAGTCTTGGTGTGGTGCTGTAGGATAAGCACTGGACTGCCAGTGGCAAGGTGGGAGGTTCAAACCTGCAAGCTGCTCCTTAGAAACTCTATGTAGATAGGGTCGCTATGAGTCAGAACCAACTCTATGTCACTTAACTACACACACACACACACACACACA
>NW_006408524.1:19634183-19640515 GCF_000296735.1 Chrysochloris asiatica
AAATATGTATATATATACCATATGTTGTTTTTAAGTGCCTTGGAGTCAGTCCTGACTCATAGCGGCCTTGTATAGAGTCTCTGAGGCTTTAGTGATCTTTGTGGGAGCACAGGGAACCTCATCTTTCTCTTTCTCCCACGGAGAGGCTTGCGGGCTTGAACCATGGATTTTGTGGTTCGCAGTCCATTGCTTATGGTATGGAGTTCCCACACTCCGTATACACCATATATGTTTGTGTGGTTCTGTAGGATAAGCACTGGACCACAAGCTAGTTTAAATTGCTAGGTCAGCAGCTGCTGCTTTAACCACAAACTCACCAGGTGATCCTTGGAAACCCTACACAGGGTCTCTATGAGTTGGAATGGACTCCAAGGCACTTAACAACAACAACAACAACAAAAAAGAAACAGGATAAGCACTGGGCTTCTAACCTCAACGTTCGTGTTCAAACTCACCAGTTGCTCTTCTGAAACCCTATGGGTCACTATGAGTTGGAAATAACTAGACGTCACTTAACAACAACATATATATGGGCTTCAAAAATTTCATGAAAATATTCCATTTTTTTTTATTCTATGAAGTCCCCTTAGTATTTATTTGCCTAAATATTCATGAGGTCTCTCCCCTGGACTGTAAGCTGCCTTATGTCTGATTCATTCACCACTAGATTCTTAGCATCTGTGAGTGCACCCTGCATGTAGCTGTTGTTAGTTGCTGTTTGTGAGTTGATTATGACTTTTGGCAACATGGTGTGTGTGCCTGTGTGCCGTACAGTAGAACTGCTCCAGGGAGTTAAACGCATTGCAAGGTCTTTCTTCTCTGGTACCACTAAAGTGGGTTAGATTAGCAGTTGAATACAAACCATTTGTTCCACCTATGAACCTCATAGTTGTCATTGTTAAGTGCCATTGAGTGTGTTCTGACTCAAAGCAACCCTATATAGAGTTTCTGAGATTGTAAATCTTTACAGCAAAAAGCCTCATCTTTCTCCAGATAACATGAACCTCATAAGTAGGAACTCAAATATTCACATGCATGCATGCACGGATGGATATGTAGTCCAGACGGATGCAGCAGTAAGTGAGGAACAAGCGGGAAAAGTGAAATCCTAAACTGAGAAACTCAAAGTGAGTGGTGCGCAAAGGAATGGCCACAGAAAGGTCGGCTGTGCTGACAACACCAGGGGGCGCCCTATACACAGAATACAATGCTACATTGCCCTTCCCCACCTGAAGCTGATACTGTCTAGACCACACCCTCCAAAAGTATGAAGGCATAATGATAGGAACAAATGTCAATCTTCGAAAATAACTTGAGAGCAGTGTTTCTTAACCTATGATGAAGGAACAGTTTTGGAAAATTATTTCCAGTCCATTGTGCATCAAAACTTTAGTAAACTACAATAACAAACAATGAATTGCTGGAAATAATAAAAATAGCAAAATAATAAACATTAACAGAAGAGACACAAAATAAAAGACAGATTTGTAAATAGATGGAACAGATATAAAATCATTCCATGCAATTAGTATCAACACTCTCATAAAGACTTTTAATTTCTGGACTTTTTTCATTGTAGACCAAAGTGATTTACAGAGGGAATTGGATCTGTGAGCCACGTTTTGAGTTTCAGATGCCTTAACTCAGAGTAAAAAGCCAAGCTATGCGAGGCTCTTCATTTAATCCTCACAATATCCTCAGACAAGGAGAGAGTGGAGACAGTCAATTGAGTTTGAAATATAGAATCATTATACAGAAATTTTTGTAATTTTGTTCATTACTGATTTTTGCATTCATTTTAATTTCTAAAAATACTCTTTTCTTGATTGCTGAGGGGTTTTTTGTTTTTGTTTTTGGTACTCCTTTAATTTTACACCTCATCTCTTCCAATCCTGATAAAGAGTATAGCTTCAGTAATACATATAGAGAAATAAGCTAAAAGAGGTTAATTGTTCAATGACAAATAATAAGTGAACATGTTTATAATCCTAAATCCATAACTTTTCCAATGCACTACACTGTCTCCCATCCTGAGCGTTGGCTGTTCCTAGCCATTCATTCTTATGCTGACCTTGCCCTTGAAGAACAAACATTAAGACAATAATTGGGAATGCATAGGTGTGGCATTGTAGGATAAGCACTGGAATGCTAAATGCCAGGTCAGCAGTTCAAACCCACCAGCCACTCCTCAGAAACCATATACAGGGTGGCTGTGAGTTAGAATCAAATCAATGACACAATAAATTTTAAGTTAAGTGAAGATAGTGAGTGCTAAGCTGAGGAACTGAATTTTTTCTGGCGTTGTTGTTGTTAAGTGCCGTTGAGTTGGTTCTGACACATAGCAACCCTGTATAGGGTTTCTGAGAAACAGCTGATGGGTTTGAACCACCGACCTTGTGGTTCAAACCGACTTCACAGTCCAGTGCATAATTCTGCAGCGCCACACCAGGACTCTTTCTGGCATTGATGAGTTATTATAAAAGTGACTTATCAGATTTAAGATTGAGAAATTTCGTTCTGAGTGTAAAGGTGAATTGGAGGAGGCAGAGCTAGATGCAAATGCTAGGTAAATAGGAAGATGCAGTGATCCAGTGGGGAGAGGAAAAGAAAAGTAAGGAAACGGATTACCCTTATTATTTGCTCTGGGAGCACAATGGTTAAGTGCTCAGCTGCTAACCAAAAGTCTGACGGTTCAAGCTTAGCCATTGGCTCCATGAGCGAAAACCCAGGTGATCACACCTGACAATTACAGCCTAGAAAACCCGTGGGGCAATTATACTCTGCCATGCTAGGTTACTGTAAGTCAGAGCCAACTCGAAGGCACTTAACAATATGATTCACATAGTGAGAGTTCAAGAGGAGAATGAATCCCTGTTGCTGCCCTCAGGCTGGGCCTAAACATCCTCACTGGGAAACTGGAAGACACAGTCTAGATCTATCGGAGAGAACAAGCAATATGTATTTATGTGTATAAGGGATAGTACTGGGGAAGGAGGCAAAAACAGCAATAAGTGAGAATCTGGAATGAGAAAAACGGGTGCAAGGAGACATGGAAATGCAAGAAACCAGTGAAGGAGAGAGCAGAAGGCAGGCAGCATCTGCGTGTTCAAGGACAGGAGGAAGGAGGAAGGCGGGAGTAGGCGGAAACAGCAGTCAGATTCTCAGCAGCACTAAAATTGTCCCTGCTACTTGGCAGGACCCTGTTCGTCCCTGATCCAAGATCCTGCTCCTTTTCCTCATTCATAGCACTGTGCAAGGGGACAAACCGGCAAGATCCAAGGATCAAAGGATCCCTTGGCAGATATCACCTCTACCCTGGTGGACTTTAAGTTCCTCAGGGTTGTTCTTGTCCAGTGATCATCATGAAAAATCAGGAGGGAACATGACCATAAATTCTTTCTGCCAAAGTTGATTATAAAAAATTTAGTCTGGCTGATTTTTTATAAAGTTTATGAAGCACAGTTCAAACATGCATTCTTTTATGAAAAATAGATTTAGAATCTACACATAATAGATGGTGTTACCCAAGTCCTCAGAGACCCTCCAATCTCTTCATTACTATTTTTATAATAGAAGAAGCTCTGGTAGCGCAGTGGTTATGAGTCGGGCTGCTAACCTCAAGGTCAGCAGTTTGAAACTATCACCTGTTCCACAGGAGAAAGATGAGGCTTTCCGTAAAGATTTACAGCCTTGGAAACCATGTACAGGGTCACTATGAGTCAGAACCGACTCCATAGCACATAACCACCACCACCAACACTACCAGTATAATGAAGGAGTCCTGGTGTAACACTGTGAGTTCGTACTACAAGGTCAGTTTGAACTGCAAGGTTGACAATTCAAGCTCACCAGCAACTCGTCAGAAATGCTATACAGGGTTGCTATGGATTGGTACCAATTCAACAGCACTTAATACCAACAGTATAGCAAAACAGTACATTGCCTAGCTCTGCTCCATCCTCTGAATTGCCCACATGTTCTGACCCATCAATGATGCTATGTGTCAATTCATGTCACCACAGTTGACCTTGTTGTTGTTGTTGTTAAGTGTCGTTGAGTCGATTCCGACCCATAGCAACCCTGTATAGGTTTTCCAAGGAGCAGCTGGTGAACTTGAACCACTGCCCTTGCAGTTCAAATGACTTTGCAGTCTGACACATTAGCCCCCAGCATCACATGTACTTCACCAAATATCATGCTTCTTCCAGCAATTGATCCCTCCTGACGCCATGTTCAAGGAAGTGAGTTGAACAATTGTGATTCCTTGGTTAATTTTCAGAAGTAAAGCACCAGATCTTTCTAGTCTCTCTTAGTCTCAAAGTTCAGCTGAAACCTGTCCACCATGAGTGACCTTGCTGATATTTAAAATACCCAGTGGCATAGCTTTCAGCAGCACAGCAACATGTAAGCCACCACTCACACACAGATGAGTAGTCAATAATGAAACAGAGACCCCTTATACTACAGACTGCCTTAGAATCACTAAGCTTTCCCACCTTCATTATGCATTCGATTGTTTCAACAGTTCTATGAAGGTGAATTCTATGAAGCTGAGAGAGCAGGTATACTTATTCCCATTTTGCAGAAGTGAAAACTGAGGCTCAGAGAGGTCAAGGATTTTCCTAAAGTCACACATAAGCTAAGTGATAGACCCAGCTCTCTTGACTAAATTTGTTCCATGCTTTTCCACTGTTGAAGCCTGAGCAATGTCTAATGAGATTTTTCTGAAAGTGCCTCATAATTGTCATTTTATTATCCTCTCAGATGGGTGTGCTGAAGGACAATTGTTAAAGAATTATGTTCTACACAATTATTATTATAGCTACGTACTTCACACAGGAGTAGGTATGGAGCAATGGATTTGGAGTTAAAAAGTCTAGAGACTACCACATTACAGCCCTACCATACCCATGACCTTGGGAAACCCTTTGGAGTTTCAGTTTTCTTATCTGAAAAATGGGGGCAATTATCTGTCTTATTAGGTCATTATAAACTGCTGTATACAGGAGAGAGCAGAGGGCTAAAAAACATGGAACACAGCACCCAGTAAATGTTATTGGAGTCATAAAAAATGTATATATAATTGAATGTAAAACTGATGATCTGGTCTGTAAACCTTTGCTCAATTCACAAAAAGTTAGAAAATGAATAAATAAAAGGGAAGGAAGAAAGACATGTAGAGTGTGGAAGACCTTCAGCAGGAGCAGACCTGGTTAGGGAGTCCAAGTGGGAAAGGAGGGCAGGATGGTAAATACAATTTGAAATTTGCAAGAGTAGACATCTGGGAAACAGAAGGGAAAGTTCACTCCTTGGTTACCTCCTGAGTGTCAGGGACTGTCCTGGACACGTTGGTGTTCATGGTTTGTTCAATGACAAATGTTTGATTATCTGCTCTGTTCTGAGAGTTGTTGTAGGTGTTAAGGATATAACCAAGAGTAAGGAGACACATCCTGACCTCATCTCCTTCCTGTTGACATGGCCTAGCCAAGAGAGTGAGTTCCCTGGGACCAGAGCCAATGCAAACAGCCACTGGATCCTGGAGGACCCTCCTTTCTCCAGGTAGGTTTCCTACTCCAATCACCCCTCCATCTTTCCCCACCAGGATCTGTTACGTGGTTGCCTCTTTCAACCCTTGTAAACATCAAGGGAGTGGAGGCTCTCTCTCTGCCTGAGGAGACCCTCTTGATACCTAGACACCATTACTCGTTTATAATGAGTCTTGGAGGATCATGTACAGTTGACTATTTTTCAGCTTGTAATTTTCCCCAATAAGCTCTAGTTCATATTTATATCAGACGACATTGGAACCATGTGGGTCTATACCTTTGTATCAGAACATAGAGACTCTATTCACAAGAAGCGAACATTCCTGTGGTCAAGCCAAACAAGATACAAATTAAACAGATATGTTTGATGTTTTCTACCCTTTCCAACTTTAGCACCAGGCTTGGACCTTTGTAAGTGAGAATTTGGTGGTTCTCATCAAAATGTGTGTGACATAAAAGCACAAGATCTGTCCCAGGGATCGTCTAGGGGCTTTAGAATAGGTCTTCTAGATGATTTCACCTCAGGCTGATCTTGCTGGGTACAGCTTCGTGCTTAGAAGATTCTCAGAATTGCTTCTTACTCTGGGGCAGTATATTTATGTACGTCAAGAGCTTGATTCTTAAGTCACCTCAATGATCAATGGCTTATACACTGTGCACAACAAAAAGATCTATGTGACTCGGTGGGTGAAGAGTTCACAAACTACTGAAGAGAAAGGAAAATGTGTGATTTGCATATCTGTTGTTGTTGTTGTCAGGTGCCATCGTGTCAGAACTGACTCATAG
>NW_006408524.1:19642855-19653117 GCF_000296735.1 Chrysochloris asiatica
GGAACCGACTCGATGGCACTTAACAACAACAACAACTGGCCTATTATCCCACTAAGTTCTCACTGGTTTCCAAATGTAACCTGTCATTTTGAGGTTATTTACCTCTTCAAACCCTTCCTGGAATGTGCCACCCATTAGCCAGCCTGAAGAATTCCATACCTTCATACAGCTAGTATGTGGCAAAACAGAGTTCCAACCCTAGGGTGAGAATCCTTGTCTTTATAACTAAACTTTTCTGCATCTCTTCGAGACTACTCTTGGGAATTGGGAGATGGTTGGCTGATTGAATAAATCATTCAGGCATCAAGCAAAGACTGATGACGACAATGGGGATGTTTAAAACCAAGAAATCAGTGACGCCATTTACCAAAGGCATAGAGGTGGGCGACATTAGAGCATTTGTCTAGTGGAGAAAATGGCACAGACAGAGGGAGTAGCTTATACAGATAACAGTCTGGAAAGCTTCCTGCATATTTGGGAGACCTAAGGATTCAGGTGTGGCCGTAGAAATCAGAGTAATAGTTAACCCAAGTGGACAGATTCCAACTTCCATTGTTGTTGTTGTTAAGTGCCGTCAAGTCGGTTCCGACCCACAGCGACCCTGTACAGGGTTTCCGAGGCTGTAGATCTTTACGGGAGTAGAAAGTCTCATCTTTCTCCTGAGGAGCCGCTGGTAGTTTCGAACCGCTGACCTTAAGGTTCGCGGCCTGATTCGTAACCACTACGCTACCAGAGCTCCTTTCCAACTTCCATTGGAAGTTAAAATTATTTTGTTACTTGAGATTTCTCTCCGGATTGCTTTATGACTTTCGTGAGCTTCTTCTTCCATAAACAGCATTATAAATTATATTTTACAACTGCATTGGTATAGAGACAAGTATATTAACATTATATATTCCAACATTTCATTCAACCTGAAAGTTCATTTGTTCTCTCCTGGTGTTCAAAGAAATTAAACCATTTTCATGGGTCCTATAAGCATGGTGGGCTCAAGGCACCATGCCTTCTGTGCCTAATGAATACTTCAGCCCTGACTTCTCTCTTAATTGAGCAAATGAGCAAGGCTCTCAGCAGATCTTTCTCAGGGATACATTAGATGTAACTCTGGCAGGGTTAGTCCTCAAAGATCATTGTTGCTTGTCACTTTTCTTGTGTGCAAAGTAAGATAAATGGGCTTTCTCATCTCTAAGGGGCTTTCTGACTACAATCTATGTTCTGATTGTTGCTTATGCGGTACTTAACAGCTTATAAATCTCTTTCTAGTTTAACATCCAATTTGTTGTTTTTGTTGTTGTTAGGTGCTGGAACCAACTCGATGGTTCTGACTCAGCAACCTTAGGCACAACAAAACGAAACAATGACCAGTCTTGCACCATCCTCACACTCTTTGTTAAGCTTGAGCCCATTGCTGCTGCCACTGTACAAATCCATCTCGTTGAAGGTCTTCCTCTTTTTGCCTGACCCTCTAGTTTACCAAGCATGATGCACTTGTCAAGGGCTGGTCCCTCCTGACAATATGTCTGAAGTATGAGAGTCTGGCCATCCTGGTTTCTAAGGAACACTCTGGCTGTACTTTTTCCATATAGATTGTTCTCTCTTCTAGTAGTCCATGGTAGTTTTAATATTCTTCTGCAACACCGTGACTCAAATACATCAATTCGTCTACAGTCTGTCCAACTTTCACATGCATATGAATCTATTGAAAATACCAAGGCTTGGGTGAGGCGAATCTTAGTCCTCAAACTAACGTCTTTGCTCTTGAACACATTTAAGAGGTCTGCACAGCAGAATTGCCTAATGCAATATGTCATTTGATCGTCCAGTTTAATTCTCACAAATTGCCATTATTCATATAAGAAGACTGAGGCTGAAGGAAGTTGTCTGCTTAAATTTCCCAGATACTTAGTAGAGGACGAAGAAACCTACGTCTTCTGACTTTCCAGCTGCTGCTCAATATCAAGAGTTTTGTTCCAGAAAATAACCCAGGGATGAAAGAACTGTTTACATCTAGTGGATAGTTTACGTAGTCACATATAGTGTGCATCATGAACTGACCACAGGCATAGTGTACCTGGCCTTAGAGTCAGAGATGTGGGTTCTTGACACAGCTTCTACCATTTTATAGCTATGTGCCTTCAACTACGCTGCACATCGTTTCTCTAACCTATACAGTAGGTATGCTGTTTTTATTAAGTGCCATCGAGGCAGGTCTAACTCATAGTGACCCTCTATATAGTTTCTGAGGATCAGCTGGTGGGTTTGAACCACCAGCCTTGTGGTTAGCTGCCCAATGTTTATCCTACAGCGTCACGCCAGGACTCCAAATTGGGCATAATAGAGCCTTTACAAAAAATAATGTATTAGTGAGTCTTTAGTAAAAGCTTACACAGAAAATTAGGTTTTCATTGAACACATATTGCTCAGTGAGCTTGGATATGTTTTACATATTGCATCAATATTCTCTTTATTTCCATTCTGATTGCTCTGTGTCCATTACCCTTGCTTTCCTGCTCTCCCTCTCCCTCCCCCTTCCCTTTACTCCCCCACACTCCCCTCCAGCCTGCCTTCTCATTTTTGTCTTAGGGTAGATGTTAATCATTTGGTCTCAAATAAATAATTTTTAAAAATGTTTATATAAAAGGAACACAATGATCATGAATGATATTGCTTGTTTTATGAATGAATCTATTCTTTAATTGAAAGGTGAGTTCTGGAAGTTATTTCAGTTCAAAGTTTAATGTGTATCTCAGAGTGATAGCCTTGGGTTTCCCCAGGTCTTTGTTGGTCAGAAAGTAAGTCTGGCTTTTTTTTTTTTGTTTGTTTTCTTTTTAAGATTTTGAGTTTTATTCCACAATTTCCTCTTATCTTATTGTGGCCCCTATCAGAATGGAGGTAGTGGGAGTGAGGCACCATCTAATTCTTATGATCTCTGGATAGGTGACGTTGTGGTTCATGAAAACAGTTGGTCCTGTCGACTGGTTTCTTCTTTGAGTCCTCAGTTACTTTCTTTCTCTTTTGTTCCAGACGCATAGAAACCAATGTTTGTATCTTAGGTAGCCACTTGTAAGCTTTCAACACCCTAGAGGCTACTTAACAAACAAGGATGTGGAACATAAACTTTATAGACTATGCTGTGCTAATTGACCACAATGTCCCCTGAAGACTATTGCCCTAAACTTCCAAACCAGTAAACCAATCCTGGAGGTATTTGGTTATGTCTGGGATGTATCCTTGACGGCACTCACTATGAGCTTTATTGTATGTATGCATATAAGTGCATGTATCTAAACATGTATCTAGCAATGCCTACAGGTGTACTGGTGTGGCACTGTGGGTTAATATGCCAGACTGCAAAGCCATTTGAACTGCAAGGTTGGCAGTTCAAGCTCACCAGCTCCTCCTCGGAAACCCAATACAGGGTTGCTATGGGTTGGAATCAACTTGACGGCACTTAACAACAACAACAACAGGTATACTGGTGTGGCTGAAAGATAAGTACTGGAAAGGTCGGTTTGAACCATGTGGTCAGCAATTTGAACCACAAGTTCAGGGGTTCAAACACACCAGCCATTCCTCAAAACCCTACACAGGGTCACTATGAGCTGGAACCAACTTGATGGCACTTAACAACAACAATAACAACAGATATACTTATATATGTGAGTCCTGGTATGGCACTGTGGGTTAATGCGCCAGACTGTAAAGCCATTTGAACTGCAAGGTAAGCAGTACAAGTTCACCAGCTGCTCCTTGGAAACCCTATACAGGGTCGCTATGGGTCAGAACTGACTCAATGGCACTACACAACAACAAAATACCTATATGTGCTTACATATTTAAACACATATACCTTCTGGTACAGCCACACCTTTTTTTGGTTTTTATTGCTATTGTTGTCAAATTGTATATGTTATAGTGCTTATCAAAATTGTCCTTTATTCTTGTGTATTTCTCAACATCATCTTTTACCTTGGTTAAGTCATGTTTACTCCACAACATTTGGTGTTGTCTCTCATCAAAATAACATCTGTCAACTGCCAAGAGAGTGATTCCCCCCAAATCAAGTAACCATCAAAAAACAACAATTTTTATGTGTGTACCTGTTTGTATTTTAATATAAGTGGAATCATGTGAGGGCATTTCAAAAGCTTGCAGAAAAATGGAATTAGAAGATAATGGAAAATTTTCACAAATGTTTTGAAGTCTCCTTGTACATACAATATTTGTCTTTCTATGCTTAACTTATTGATTCAGATAATGTTCTCCAGATTCATCATCATTATCCTTTACAGCTTTGCAGCAACCCACTGTATGAATACACCACAGTTTGCTTATCCATTCATCCACCGATGGGCACTTAGGTGGTTTCCACTTTTTTGCTATTGTGAATAATATTGCAGTGAGCATGGGTGTACATTTGTCTGTTCAGGTAAGAGGTATTAGATCTCTAGGATACATACCTAGAAGTGGGACTACTGGGTGTTTCTATTTCTAGCCTTGTGAGGAATAATGCTACTGTTTTCCATAGGGGCGTTGCCATTTTGCATCCCTCCTGCAGTGGATAAATTTCTCTACTGACTAACCAGCATTTGCTGTTTTCTGTTCTTTGATCAGTTTCATTATTGCAGGGGTGAGATGATATCTCATTATAGTTTTGATTTGCATCTCTCTGATGGCTAATGATTGCCAGCATCTTTTCATGTGTTTACTGGCAGCTTGAATGTCCTCTTTTGGTAAAGTATCTGTTCACATCCGATGCCCATTTTAAAAATTGGATTGCTAGCCTTTTTGTTGTTGAGTTGTTGAAGTTTTCTGTGTATTTTAGAAATTAGATCCTTATCATAGATATTACTGCCAAAGATTTTTTCCCCAATCTATAGATTCTCTTTTTATTTTTTGATAAGGTTTCTCATGAGTTTAAGTATTTAATTCTTAGCAAGTCCGAGTTATCTACTTTGTCTTCTGTTGCTCATACATTTTTACTTGTGTTTTGTAATCTACACCTGAAAATAATTAGGTCCCATAGTTTTGTCCCTATACATGATAAAGCTTTTGAGAGAATAAAGTGGAAAAATGCATAATTTAAAAATACATAAAATAAATAAATACATAATTTTATTACAGTAACTATTTTGATTTTAAACGGACTGATTGACTTCTAAGATTTCATCTTTGCCCCTATTTAGTGGGCCTGTGCACTAAACCAGTTGCTGCTAAGTCAAGTCTGACTCAGGAAGACTCCATGTGTATCAGAGTAGAACTGTGTTCGACAGAGTTTCCCATGGCTAATTTTTTGGACTTTGATTTCCAGGCCTTGCTTCCGATGCATCTCTAGGTGGGCATTTACACCATCCAGGGACTCTGTGGCCTGTCACTAGCAGGTGATGAATTTAACTCAGGTACAATTCCTTCCCTAGCCGTCTTAAGCTAAACACACAGTTATTGGTCAGTGTAAGGGCCCAGCATATTCAAGTTCACAGTACTCTATGGAGCACTGCTCAACTTTGACACACGTGGGATCACCATATGCCAGAGTTGACTCAACTCCAACTAGTTTAACCAGCAAAGAAAGACTTATGTCTATAATTTTCTAATAAAGCTATGAAAGTTAGAATGATTGCAGTCAGCTGAATGCTTTTCTCTCTCACTATTGGCCAGGCTAATATGAAAAGCATTGTATTGAGGAAATTTAGGCATGGATTTGATCACTCCCTGAACAGTTTTGAACAAGAGAAGGGGAAGCATTACTATGAAGTTTTAAAACCCATACTACTTAGAAATGATCACGTAAGAATTGTCACAGGGGAGAACGGTAAGGATGTGATTTCTCCTTGTTTTACACCACAGGACTGAAAAGGGAGTTGAAGTAGATTAATTACATTCCCTGCTAATCAATGCAAAGACATATTTTTCTGCTTCTCCAACTCATAATTTTTATTTCATCTAGTTTGGGCCTTTTTAGAGTTGCCAGATGTCCCAGTTTCAGTGGGACAATCCTGCGTTTTGAAGGTATGTCCCATCTGCTACTTGAAAATATTTCTGTTCACTGCTCTCTCGTCGACTGTAGGTTTTTTAGAGCTGCCAGCCAGAGTACGGCTGCTGGAGAGAAGATGATAAATTATTGTAACACTATAAAAAAAAAAATTACTCACCACCACCACCCACCCCAGCAAGACTGTGAATTAATTCTGTAAGAATTCTTGTCATGAAAGGTGAATCTTCTCGTCTCCAGATGGAAATTTGAAGCTCTTTTCACAATGGTTTCCAGAAGACACAGACAGGGCAGAAAAGAATGCATAGAATGATCTCAGGACTTGGCATTACAACACCTGGCTCTTCCATTTTCCAGGGGAGTAACTTCAGGCCAGTTAGTTAAGAGAACCTATTTTGTGAGCAGCTGCTCTCTTCTTGGGAGTCTGTGGGTTGACATGCTTGGCTGCTACCTGAAATGTGGGAGATTGAGTCCACCCAGAGGCACCTTGGAAGAAAGACCTGGAAATCTCTTCCTAAACATCAGCCACAGGATTTTCATTGGTGCAAACACTGGAGCACAGTTCTACACTGACAAACATAGGGTCACTATGAGGTAGAGTATACTATGGCAGTTGCTTTTTACTGGCACTGTCTAACTTGGTGCTAGGTAATTTCGATAAAATATTGGGTTAGTTTCCACAATAATATAAGATAATCTAAATTTTGTGCCCATTTTATAGATAAGCATGCTGAGGCTCAGATCCACTAAATTGTGAACTCTCTGGTTCATATGTTTCACTTTCTTCATTTAGTAAACAGAAATAATAATGATCTATGCCTATCAAGAATTGGAACAAAATTTGATGAAACAAAAGTTGATGATAGATTCTCTAAAGGAATCATCCAGGGCTATTGTCACAGGTGTGGAAAAACTTGTTGATGCAGGTCTTGACTGAGAGAGATTTTAAAGGGACAGTTTCCATAGAGAAAGTGTTTTTAGTGCTAGCCTATGTACTCTTTGGAGTCCCCGGGTGGCAGAGCAATTAAGCTCTGATGGTTCAAACCCATCCAGAGGCAAGCTGGAAGAAAGGCCTAGTAATGTGTTTCCAAAAGATAGTTGTTAAGTACCATCGAGTCATTTCCAACTCATAGCAAACCTGAATAGGATTTCCAAGGAGTGGCTGGTGGACTTGAACCACCACCTTGCAGTTCAAATCGGCCTTGCAATCCAGTGTTTACCCTACAGCGCCACACCAGGAAATCATTCTAAAAGGTTACAGCCCCTTGAAACCCTGTGGAGAGCAATTCTACTCTGCACACATGTTGTTTGTTGTTAAGTGCCATCGAGTCGGTTCCGACTCATAGCGACCCTGTACAGGGTTTCCGAGGCTGTAAATCTTAACAGGAGCAGAATGCCTCATCTTTCTCCTGCGGAACGGCTGGTAGTTTCGAACTGCTGACCTTAAGGTTCGCAGCCCAATTTGTAACCACTACGCTACCAGAGGGGTAGCCAAATTCACAGAACTGTAGACTCCACAGCAACTGGGTTGGAGATTTTCTTCCTTCTTATATACTTTGTAACTTGACCTCTGACTGTATGTCAAGGTCAATGCTATCAGTGACCATAAACCCAAAGCCTCCTCTTCCTTTGTACTTTCTATTCCTTATTTCTCATATTGAAGACATTGAAACTGTTGCTTCAGTACAACTTTCGTTGGTGACTAAGGCCACTCATTGCATTATTAGCAGTCACCCGTGTAGGGAGGGAATCCTGGTGTGGCACTGTAGGAAAAGCACTAGACTGTAAGGTTGATTTGAATCAAAAGGTCAGCAGTTCAGACCCTTGGAAACCCTATGCAGGGTCACTAGGAGTCGGAACCGACTCAATAGCATTTATCAACAACATGTAGGGGCAGTGCATTTACCATGTCTATTTGTGGCACTGTGGGATAAAGCACTGGACCACAAGGTCCATTTGAACCACAATGTTGGCAGTTCAAACTCACCAGCTGCTCCTCGAAAACCCTATACAGGGTCACAATGGGTCAGAACCGACTGGATGGCACTTAACAACAACATTTCAACAGCAAGGCCCTGAGTAAACACTGATGATTGCTGCTGCTCCCAGCTCTGAAGTTCTATCTGGGAGGAGGATGGTGTAGGGAACCTGTTACCAAGAGGAACCTGGGAATGTCTGGGAACACATAGGGAAAGGCATGGAATCACTTCGTTAATATACATGGCCGACTCTCTATCCCACCAGTAGTTTGATTGACTTGATTACTTTTTATCTTTAACATTGGAAGCCTGTAGCTTTTTTTTAAATCGTCATACCTCACTGGAAAGGTCTCATTGGAAAGAGAGCCTATGACTTCCAATGTGGGCCTTTGTTAGTGTATCTAAGTAACAAATGTGCAAGTGGAAGAGAGATCCTAAAATACTCGCGGCACGTCAGCTGTCATCACTTTGGATGTTTCTCTGGCAGCAACATCACACAGCCTACTCATTTTGTTGTTTTCTTCTTGCCCTTCAAGAAGCCGTTTTCTCAGAGCAAAGATGAAAATCTTTCTCGTAGGTTCAGTGATTTGCGGTCTTACTTCCCCTGACTCTCCCTATTCCTGAGCAGAATTTTTTTTTTTTTTAATTTTTGTAGCTATAGAAGTGCTTCAGGGATCCATAAATACTTCACAATGTTTGCGAAACTGTGTGGTGGTGTTGGTGTGCTGTGGAGTCGGTTCCAACTCATGTTGTTGTTATTGTTAGGTGCCATCGAGTCAGTGCCGACTCATAGTGACCTTATGCACAACAGAACGAAACGCTGCCCGGTCCTGGGCCAACCTCACTATTGTTGCCATGCTTGAGCCCATTGATGCTGCTACTTTGCCAATCCATCTTGCTAGGGGTCTTCCTCTTTATCTCTGACCCTCCACTTTACCAAACATGATATCCTTCTCCAGCGACTGGTCCCTCCTGACAATATGTCCAAAGTATGAGAGACCAAGTTTGGACATCCTGGCCTTCAAGGAGCACTCTGACTCATAGTGACCCTGTATATGGTTTCCGAGGTGGTAAATCTTTACGGGAACAGAAAGCCTCATCCTTCTTCCGTGGAACTGCTGTTTTCAAGATCAAAACGGCAGCATTTACTCAAAGACACAAATCGGAAGTGTTGGGGAAGAAAGAGGGATAGAAACAAGAATCAGAGATGAGTAAGTAAAATAAGTGCGTTTACATTGAGGATTGCATTCGTTGAAATTCACATCACCACAGTTGACCTCGTGCTTCACCAAATATCATTTCTTCCTCCAGCGATTGATTCCTCCTGAAGACATGTTCAAGGAAGTGAATTGAACAATTGTGATTCACTGATTAATTTTCAGAAATAAAGCACCAGACCTTTCTTTCTAATCTCTCTTAGTCTCTTTGAGGCTAGCAGCCTGACTCGTAACCACTATGTTACCAGAGCTCCTTGCAAAATTGTGTATACATGTACATATGTATGTTATTGTTGTTAGGTGCCATCGAGTTGGTACCGACCCATAGTGACCTTATGCACAGCAGAACGAAACACTGCCCGATCCTGGGCCAACCTCATGACTTTTGCCATTCTTGAATCCATCGATGTTGCCACTTGGCCAATCCATCTCATTGAGGGTCTTCCTCTTTTTATCTGACCCTCTACTTTACCAAACATGATATCCTTCTCAAGTGACTGGTCCCTCTTGACAATATGTCCAAAGTATGAGAGACGAAGTTTGGCCATCTTGGCCTCTAGAGAGCACTTGTGAAATTGTGTATACATGTAGATATGTATATTCCATCATATTCTCAAAGAGATCCATCATCAGAATGATTAAGAACTACTGCAGTGAAATATTCTTTTCTGTGGGGGTTTCAGACCCAAACATAGAAATGTGGAAAGGAGGTGGATATCTACCCATTCCCTTGCTTTCAATGTGATTCCAACTCCTGGAAAGCCAACACATTACAGATTAGAATGGTTCGATCATGTCTTCTTGGCTGTAATTTCCATGGAAGCAGATTGTCATGCCTTTTTCCCCTGATGCTACTGGGTAGGTTCCAATTGCCAATCTTTCTCTTCGTAGACTCAAAGGCCAAAGCCATGAAAACCAGATAGTCCCGGCCATTTGAACCATCCAGGGATCTGAACAAGTTGCCTACTAGTCAATTTTGACTCATGGCGATCCCATGCATGTCAAAGTAGAACTCTGCTCCAATGTTGTTGTTGTTAAGCTGGTAGTTTCGAACTGCTGACCTTAAGGTTCGCA
>NW_006408524.1:19653217-19653728 GCF_000296735.1 Chrysochloris asiatica
AGAAGATAAAACAAATACTATAATAAAAATGCAAAGATTGACTTGCATATCTAGTGCTTTACATTTCTAGCTCAAGTCTTCTCACCTGGGGACTCTCAGGTATTCCTTTGGTTTCTATGGGTCGGATAGATCCCCAAACATTTTATCCCACCTTAGGTCTCTCTTTTGAGCTGAAGACTCATACATTTGGTCATCTCCCAGACATCTCCACATGCATTTCAGAGGCTCCTCAAATTTTCCTTCGTCTCCAGTTTCAGTCTTCCCTGACAGACTCACCATCTACTCTGCTATGCAGGCTAAGAACTAAGATTCAGTCATCTCATTTTTTCCCTCATGCTTTCTTTCCACAAGCAATCTGAAACCAAGGGCTACCAAGTCTTGCTTCCCTGGTCTCTTAACCTTTGTCTCCACATCCCTCTCCCTTAGATGCAGTTCTGGCCCTCTGAGCTCACACTCACAATAGTTGACTGACTAGATTTTGATTCCAATCACTTCTCCATCTTTCCTCACC
>NW_006408524.1:19661102-19663320 GCF_000296735.1 Chrysochloris asiatica
CTGACAGTATGTCCTAAGTACAAGTAATGAAGTCACACCATCCTCACTTCTTGATTGCTGACTTCGGTGGTTGTTGCATAAATTTGAATAATAGTTGTATTAACTGGTCTTCCTTGTAGATAAGTAGCTATTATCCTATCTCAGATAGCATGGTACGTCAGAATAGATCTTGAAATGTTGTTGAGGATGAATGCAATTCCATTCCTCTTCAATTTGATGTTCCTGGTATAGTAAACCATAGAATTGTCCAATTCAAAAGAGCCAATACCAAATATTAGTTCATTTCAACTCCCTAATGTCTACAATGATCTCTGGTAGCATAGTGGTTATGAATCAGGCTGCTAATCTCATGGTCAGCAGTTTGAAACTACTAGCTGTTCCATGGGAGAAAGATGAGACTTTCTACTCCCATAAAGATTTACAGCCTCGGAAACCCCGTACAGGGTCGCTATGAGTCAGAACTGACTCCACGGCACATAACAATAACAACAACAATGTCTACAATATTGATCTTTATCTGTTCCATTCCAATTTTCCTAGATTCATACTTCATACATTCCATGTTATTGGGTGTTGAATTCAAACTCCAGCCATTCAAATAGCAGGTGAATGTGTAACCACTAGGAAGGAGCCCATGAAATCGCGCCTTTAGTAAACTTTCAGGAGGTCCTCCTAGGTCTGGTATGGTCAGCCTGCAGGTCAGTTTGCAGGATCTGGACGTTAGTGGACACAGTGACAACTGTAGCTCTCTTCTTGGGATCACAAATTTCCTCAGCAGACAAAAAAGTTGGAGCCTAAGGAGACGTTGATTGTCCTCTGGGTAGTGCTGTGCTAATTGGCAGAGCTAATTGGCCCACCAGGGAGGCTTCAACTGTGGGTATAGAATGGTGTTGCTGCAGGATAAGCATGGGATGGCTAAACCACAGAGTTTGCACTTCAAACCCAGTGGCTGCTCTGAGAGAAAAAGGATGGGGTTGTATGCTCCCAAAAAGATTCACAGCTTTGAAACCCTATACAGGATTGCTTTAGGTTGACTCTATGGCTGTGAGTGGGTAATGGTAAATAAATACAATGTTCTCTCCAGATTCCTCTGCTCATCCTGACTCTGAAAGCCTTGTCAGGAAAATATGGTTGGGTTTTCGTGGTGCTTGTCACCTCATTCTCAAAGCACTGAGATCAGAATGGCTGGTGGGTTTTAAATAGTCACTATCCTTCTTGACTGTTATATTTAATTACATAAATCATGCACGTTCTTGTAGATGATTTTTGTGAAAAAAAGCATATAAACAAAAATAATTTTTAAAAGTCACCTGAAATCACACCGCCCACAGAAAACCACTGTTAACATTTTGCATGTATCCGTAAAAGGATTCTGTTGGCTAACCTGCTTTTTCTCATTTAATGATATAACAAGAATATTTTCCATGTAAAACTCATTTCTGTCAAGTCCAACTCATAGCGACCCCATAGAACAGAACAGAACTGCCCTGTACCATTTCCAAGGCTGTGGGCACTGTAGGATAAACACTCGACCTCCAGGTTGGTTTGAACCACAAGATTGGCATTTCAAACTCACCAGCTGCTCCTCAGAACCCCTATACAGGATCGCAAGGAGTGAGCTGGTGAGTCTGAAAGGCTGACCTTATGGTTCAAACCGAACTTGCGGCCCAGTGCTTTATCCCGTGGCTCCACACCAGGTCTCCAAATGTATGGTTATTCCAAATGAACTTAAGAGCAGTGGTTGGTTTTATTGTTGAAGAACCATTGGTCATACAGTGAAGCCAATGATGCAAAAAAAAAAAAAGCTTCTTGTCTTCATAGTATATTTGTTTCCATATTTGTCTTCCCCCACTAGTGGAATCGACTCAACGGCACTTGACAACAACAACTAATGTACCAACCCTAACACTGTTTGCCGTAAAGAAAATTTGTAAATAGCCACTGAAGCCTGCGTTTTGTCCCACAGACCCAACCTTTTGGGTGTACAGGACAAAACTCGCCAGCTGGAGGCAACGGGTGCTTCATTTTCTATGTTGTTGTTGTGACCTGCCATTGAATTGGTCCCAACTCATAGTGATCCAGTATAGGGTTTCCGAGGAGAGCTTGGTGGGTTTGAACTACTGACCTTGTGGTTAACAGTCCAGTGTTTATCCTACAGCATCCCACCAGGACTGGTAACCACAGTATTATTTTTAGTTAAATTGCATAGTATTTCTTT
>NW_006408524.1:19663952-19665629 GCF_000296735.1 Chrysochloris asiatica
GTTATGACTAGTGAATGAGAGGGATAAGGACCCACCTCACTTCTCTGAAGACTTCTGAGAATTTGCCCCACTGATAGCTGGACGAATTCTATAGCCAATTAGCTCACCAACACTACACCCTAAGGGAGGCAGAAAATTATGTTTGCAGAATACTCTCACAGAAGGGCCATCAGTGTTGCCTTATTCAGTGATAGAACTAGCCCTGGCTGTAGAATAGGTCTGTTCATTCTCTCCGCTCCTACCTCTGGGGCTTGGGAGTCTGGGAATTCACTGGGGTTGCCAATGAATCAGGAATCCCTGAGTATCACAAATCGTTATCGCTTAGCTACTAAGTGAAAGCTGGCAGTTCTTCAAAGTCCCTGAGGTGCTTTGAAGGACAGTCGTGGCACTCCGCTTCTACCAGGGCACAGCTAGGACAGCCCTACAGTGGAATTCTTCTCTGAGACACATGGGTCACCATGAGTTGGAATCCACTCATTGACTACTGACTGACCCAATAATTGCTTTCAGAGAAGAGTTATGGGTGCATTGTTGGTGGCACTTCAAGCAGCGATTAAAATTGATTCACTGCCATCCCCACCATCTTCTCTTTCACAATGACAGTGACCATGTTTTCTTTTTAAAACTTTTTATTGTGAATTAAGTGAAGGCTTATATACAAGGTCATCATCTATTTAGCATTCAACAAATATTTTGCATCATCACAATGATTGCAGTCCCCTCCATGCAACAACAGTTATCCCCACTTCCTTCTTGTGGTTGCTGTTGTTAACTGCCATCGAGTAGGTTCTGGCTCATAGAGACCCTGTAGAGGGTTTCCAAGGAGCGTCTGGTGGATTTGAACCACTGACCTTGAGGTTAGTAGTCAAGCGCTCATCTCATTCTTCTTGCCATACCCATTCAGCCTGTGTCTCTGTCCATGTATCTACCCATAGAGCACTGTTCACTATTTACCTCTAACCCCTTCATACCTTGCATACCTCCATGTGTCTTCTCTTACCTTCATCCTTCTTCTGTCAGTCTCCCTCTTCTTCTGTAGTGCCCTCTCCCTTCTTGTATATTGCCCTCCTGTCACCTGAGTTAGCATGTGCCTACCCTCCAGTCAGTGAATTACTATCCCTTCACCTTTTTGTGTTTTTTTTTTACAAAATTGGTTTCATGCAATATTTGTCCTTTAGTGATTGACTTATTTCATCAACATAATGTCCTCCAGGTTTATCAGTGTTATGAGGTGTTTCTCAGATTCATAGTTATTCTTCAACATTTCATGATACTCCATTGTGTGTATGTACCAAAGTTTGTTTACTCACTCTTCCATTGATGGACATTTAGGTTATCTCAATCGTTTTGTTATTGTGATGGACATTGGTGTGCATCTATCTACTCAAGCGCTGGTTCTTATTTCTTATAGATATATACCAAGTAGAGGGACTGCTGGATCATGCAGTATTCCTATTTCCAACTTTTTAGGAAGTGCCATACCATTTTCATAGCAGTTGAACCATTTTACAGTCCCACCAGCAGTGTAGGAAGGTCCTAGTCTCTCTGCTCTCTTGCCAGCGTTTATTGTCTTCTGTTTTGTTGAACTTTTCTACTAATGCTAGTCTGAGATGATAATCAGCCAAAACAAGGCCAGGGACAGACTGGAACAGACCATCAATTACTCATATGCAAATT